>NC_057812.1:213613440-213886618 GCF_018294505.1 Triticum aestivum
CTATCCATTTGGTGAATTTATCCACCATGACCAATAAGTATTTTTTCTTGTGGGTTCCCCCTTTAAGGGGTCCAACCATGTCAAGCCCCCAGACCGCGAAGGGCCATGTAATGGGGATTGTTTGGAGGGCGGTGGGTGGCATGTGGCTTTGATTTGCAAAGAGCTGGCAACCGGCGCAACGTTGGACCAAGTCCTGTGCATCTACCCGGGCCGTTGGCCAATAGAATCTTGTACGGAAGGCCTTGCTTACAAGAGCCCGGGCTGCGGCGTGATGACCGCCGAGTCCGGTGTGAATTTCTGCCAAATGGTTTCGCCCTTCCTCTTCGGAGATGCACCTTTGAAGGACTCCGGTAGTGCTTTTCTTGTACAATTCTCCCTCATGGACCCTGTAGGCCTTGGATCACCGCACTATGCAGCGTGCCTCATTTTGGTCTTCCGGAAGTTCCTGTCTAGTTAGGTAGGCCAGGAATGGTTCTGTCCATGGGGCAATAATGGCCATTATTTCGTGGGCTGAATGTGTTATTTTGGTGGCGGAGCCTCCGATTGTGTCAGAGAGTTCGGTATCGGGTATTTTGGTCGAGTCCGGACTGTTGTTACCAGTGTCCCCTTCCCATGCAACGGATGGCTTGTAGAGCCTTTCCAGAAATATGTTGGGAGGGACCGCGTCACATTTTGCGCCGAAGCGGGCGAGGATATCCGCCGCCTAATTGTTTTCCCAAGCCACATGGTGAAATTTGAGCCCCTCGAACTGAGCTGACATTTTTAGGACGGCATTGCGATAAGCTGCCATTTTCGAATCCTTGGCATCAAAGTCTCCATTTATTTGGGATATCGCAAGGTTCGAATCCCCGCGCACCTCTAGGCGTTGAATGCCCATGGATACTGCCATCCAGAGACCATGTAGAAGGGCCTCATATTCGGCTGCGTTGTTGGAGTCTGTATACATTATCTGTAGTACATATTGAACTATATCTGCTGTTGGGGACGTTAAAACGACGCCAGCCCCTAGACCAGCCAACATTTTGGAGCCGTCGAAGTGCATGATCCAGTTTGAATATGTGTCGTACTCCATAGGGAGTTCGGCTTCCGTCCACTCGGCGACGAAGTCAGCCAAAACCTGCGACTTAATAGCTCGCCATGGCTTGTAAGTTATGTCGAACGGGAGGAGCTCAATGGCCCATTTGGCAATCCGGCCTGTCGCGTCGCGGTTGTTTATAATATCGTTAAGTGGTACTTCCGAGGCTACCGTTATCGAACACTCTTGAAAGTAGTGTCGCAGCTTCCGGGATGCCATAAATATCGCGTACGCTATCTTTTGATAATGCGGATACCATGATTTGCATGGAGTAAGGACAGTGGACACATAGTAAACTGGCTTTTGAAGGGGGAATTTATGTCCGTCCACTTCTCGCTCGACGACGAGCACTGCGCTTACTACTTGATGAGTTGCCGCAATGTATAATAGCATTGGTTCGCCAATGTTTGGCGCGGCCAGGACTGGGTTTGTTGCCAATATGGCTTTTATTTCGTTGAGTCTGGCCGTGGCGGCATCCGTCCACTCGAAGTGTTCGGTGCGCCGGAGGAGGCGATAAAGGGGTAATGCCTTTTCTCCCAAGCGGGAGATAAAGCGGCTTAGAGCCGCCACGCATCCGGTCAATTTTTGTATTTGTTTGAGGTCTGTTGGGGGAGCCAACTGTGACAACACTCGGATTTTGGCCGGATTAGCTTCAGTACCTCTACTGGAGACAATGAATCCCAGGAGTTTTCCGGCTAGTATGCCGAAAATGCATTTTTCCGGATTGAGCTTGATGTCATATGTACAGAGGTTATCGAATGTGAGCCTCAAGTCGTCTACTAGAGATTCGACATGCTTGGTTTTGACGACCACGTCATCTACGTATGCCTCCACTGTTTTGCCGATCTGGTTTGCCAGACATGTCTGAATCATGCACTGATATGTTGCGCCGGCGTTTTTGAGCCAGAAGGGCATTGTGTTGAAGCAGAATGGGCCGTATGGTGTGATGAATGCCGTTGCGGCTTGGTCTGGCTCTGCCATTTCAATTTGATGGTAGTCGGAGTATGCTTCGAGGAAACACAATGAATCGTGTCCTGCGGTAGCGTCGATGATTTGATCGATGCGGGGGAGGGGGAAGGGACCCTTTGGGCAGGCCTTGTTAAGGTCCTTAAAATCGACGCACAAGCGCCAGGATTTGTCCTTCTTTGGTACCATCACCAGGTTTGCTAGCCAGTCCGGATGTTTTATGTCTCTGATGAATCCGACCTCCAATAGCTTGGCTAGTTCCTCTCCCATGGCTTTTCTCTTAGGTTCGGAGAAACGCCGAAGAGCCTGCTTGACTGGCTTGAATCCTTTTAGTATATTTAGGCTGTGCTCGGCCAGCCTGCGTGGGATTCCTCGCATGTCTGAAGGGTGCCAGGCAAAAATGTCCCAGTTCTCGCGTAGGAACTCTCGTAGTGCGGCGTCGACATCAGGGTTTAATTGTGCCCCGATGGAAGCTGTTTTTGTAGGGTCCGTTGGATGGACTTGGAATTTGACTATTTCATCCGCCGGTTTAAAGGAGGTGGACTTGGATCTTTTATCGAGTATCACGTCGTCCCTCTTTACCGTGGAGTGCAGCATAGTTAGTTCCTTGGCCGCTAGGGCTTCGGAGAGTGCCTCGAGGGCCAGTGTGGCTGTCTTATTTTCGGCGTGGAGTGCTATGTCCGGATCACTATCAAGAGTGGTGATTCCGTTGGGCCCGGGCATTTTGAGCTTCATGTACCCGTAATGGGGTATGGCTTGGAAGATTATAAACGCTTCCCGCCCTAACAGAGCGTGGTATCCGCTGCTGAACGGGGCCACTTGGAATGTAATTTCTTTGGACCTGTAATTATCCGGCGTGCCGAATACCACATCTAGTGTGATTTTCCTAGCACAGCATGCTTCCCGACTGGGGATGATTCCTCCAAAGGTTGTGCTACTTTGCTCAATGCGGCTCCAGTCTATTTCCATCTTTTCAAGAGTTTCCTCATAGATGAGGTTTAATCCGCTGCCGCCGTCCATGAGTACCTTGGTGACTCGAAAGCCGTCCACGATTGGACTGAGGACCAGTGCGGCTGGTGCTCGGGCTGTTCGGAATTTAGGTTCATCACTGGCATTGAAGGTAATAGCCGTGTCACTCCAAGGATTTATTTCTGCTATGTGGCAGATTTCGGCCATGCTGCGGAGTGTTCGCTTGCGTCTATTATTTGACGCGAAGGTCTCAAATACCGTTAACACCTTATTGTTGTCCACGGGATGGTGCTCTGTGGTATTTGGGAGGAGTAGATCCTCACCACTTTTGGCCACCTACCGGAGTATCCAACATGCTCTAAGGTTGTGCGTTGGTATTGCATCCGCTGTACTATGAATTTTGCAGGGTCCGTTGAGCCATCCCTCCAGTACGGTTCCTTGCCCTTTAGGGAGCTTTTGCTTTTTGGTAGTTAACCCAGGTGTATTGTGATAATGCACCCTTTTATTTCGGACTGGGTTTGTATTCAGGGTCGGATTATCCCAAAATTTTACTTCGGTTTTCCAGGCGCTTTCCATCGCACAGTACTTTTGTACTATGGACACCAAGTCGGCAAAGCGTGTAATTTCGCGGTGACTTATGGCGTTGAGGATTCCCTTATCCGTGCAATTATTGCAGAAGAATGAAATTGCATCTTCCTCGCGGCATTCCTTTATCCTGTTCATGACCAGGAGGAATCTGGCCCAGTAATGGTGTACTGTTTCTTCGGGCTCTTGCCTAATTTGGGATAGATTGCTTATGTTTGGGTGGGTGGGTGGAATTGAACCCGAATCCTCACCCAATCTGAGACTCAGGGGCCAAGGAGTTTCCGAACTCGGAGGTTTGGATTCTTGGAGGTTTTCCAATAAATCTAGCTCACTGCCTGACTCTAGGTTTAGGTCTTGAGTGACGTCCTCCCCTCCGCAGGTATCCGGCTTGGAGGGATCGGGAATCCGTACATAGCTAGTCCTTAAGATAGATAAAGGGTTGCCGCATTGTTCCTCCACCACTGCAACGTGATGGGTGACCTGGGGAGAGTTGATCTCTCTCAGAACGGGTTTAGGCCCAATCTGATCGTAGTCTGTAGCGACTCCCAGGGCGGCGATGCGATCCAAGAGCTCGTTCAGGGAAGAGAGCTCCATTGGATCTAACTGCTCGGCGAATTCCGAGTTGACGTGAAGATTGCTTTTGATGACCCGAGAAGTCATCGTCGGCACGGCGGCCGAACAGGCAGTCATAAGAAAACCACCTAGCCGGAGAGTTTGGCCGATAGCCAAAGCTCCCTCAGCAACAGTGTCGTCTTTAAAGACGGGATGATGCATCCTTCCTGATGGCGACGGCACAGCGGAACTCTCAATGAAAGCACCAATGTCGGTGTCAAAACCGGCGGATCTCGGGTAGGGGGTCCCGAACTGTGCGTCTAGGCCGGATGGTAACAGGAGGCAGGGGACACAATGTTTTACCCAGGTTCGGGCCCTCTTGATGGAGGTAAAACCCTACGTCCTGCTTGATTGATATTGATGATATGGGTAGTACAAGAGTAGATCTACCACGAGATCAGAGAGGCTAAACCCTAGAAGCTAGCCTATGGTATGATTGTATGTTATGGTTGTTGTCCTACGGACTAAAACCCTTCGGTTTATATAGACACCGGAGAGGGTTAGGGTTACACAAGGTCAGTTACAAAGGAGGAGATATACATATCCGTATTGCCCAGCTTGCCTTCCACGCCAAGTAGAGTCCCATCCGGACACGATACGAAGTCTTCAATCTTGTATCTTCATAGTATAATAGTCCGGCCAATAGAGATAGTCCGGCTGTCCGGAGACCCCCTAATCCAGGACTCCCTCAGATAGCTTCTACCCATCTAGTAACATAATCAATAGCAACCAAAATATGTGTATACCCATTAGAGGAAGGAAAAGGTCCCATGTAATCAAATCCCCAAACATCAAAAGGTTCAATAGCAACTGAATAGTTCATAGGAATCTCCTAATGCTTACCAATATTGCCTATTATTTTGCATTCATCACATGATGAGACATACTTACGAGCATCCTTGAAGAGAGTAGGCCAATAAAATCCAGACACTAATACCTTATGAGCAGTTCTATCTCCAGCATGATGCCCTCCATAAGCTTCGGAGCGACATTTCTGTAGGATTTGTCCCTGTTCATGCTCAGGTACACAACATCGAATAATACCACCTACTCCTTCCTTATAAAGATGTGGGTCATCCCAGAATTAATGTCTTAAATCATAGAAGAACTTTTTCTTTTGTTGGTAAGTAAAGCTAGGTGGCAAATATTTAGCAACAATATAATTAGCATAGTGAGCATACCAAGGAGTACTATTAGCAACATTTATTGCAGCTAACTGCTCATCAGGAAAACTATCATCAATAGGAAGTGGGTCATCAAGCACATTTTCAAGCCTAGACAATTTATCAGCTATAGGGTTCTCAGCTCCCTTTCTATCAATAATATGCAAATCAAATTCTTGCAGCAAGAGAACCCAACGAATAAGTCTAGGTTTAGCATCTTTCTTTTCCATAAGATATTTAATAGTAGCATGGTCTGTGTGAACAGTTACTTTGGAATCAAGAATATAAGGTCTAAATTTATCACAAGCAAACACCACTGCTAAGAATTCTTTTTCAGTTGAAGCATAATTTCTTTGAGAACTGTCTAGAGTTTTACTAGCATAGTGAATGACATTCAATTTCTTATCAACTCTTTCTCCTAGAACAGCACCAACAGCATAATCACTAGCATCACACATAATTTCAAAAGGCAAATTCCAATCAGGTGGTTGAACTATAGGTGCAGTAATTAAAGCTTTCTTGAGTGTTTCAAAGGCTTCAAGACAATCATCATCAAAAACAAAAGGAATATCCTTTTGCAAAAGATTAGTGAGTGGGCTAGAAATTTTAGAAAAGACTTTGATAAATCTCCTATAGAAACTAGCATGACCTAGGAAACTACGAATACCTTTGATGTCCTTGGGACATGGCATTTTCTCAATAACATCAACCTTAGCTTGGTCCACTTCAATACCTTTTTCAGAAATTTTATGACCCAAGACAATGCCTTCATTTACCATAAAGTGGCACTTCTCCCAATTCAAGACAAGATTTGTTTGTTCACATCTCTGCAAAACTCAATCAAGATTGCTTAAACAATCGTCAAAAGACTTCCCATAAACAGAAAAGTCATCCATGAAAACCTCAACAATCTTTTCACAAAAGTCAGAGAATATAGCCATCATACATCTTTGAAAGGTAGCAGGTGCATTACATAAACCTAAAGGCATACGTCTATAAGCATAGGTTCCAAAAGGACAAGTAAAAGTGGTCTTTTCTTGATCAGGTTGAGAAACAGGTATTTGCGAGAAGCCAGAATATCCATCAAGGAAGCAAAAATGTGTGTTCTTACATAATCTTTCAAGCATTTTGTCAATAAAAGGCAAAGGGTAATGATCTTTTCTAGTAGCTTTATTTAATTTTCTGAAATCAATTACCATTCTATAGCCTGTAACAATTCTTTGTGGAATAAGTTCATTCTTATCATTAGGAACAACAGTTATACCTCCTTCCTTAGGGACACAATGAACATGACTTACCCATCTACTATCAGCTATAGGATAGATTATACCTGCTTCCAGAAGTTTTAATATTTCCGTTCTTACCACCTCTTTCATCTTTGGATTTAACCGACGTTGGTGATCAACAACTGGTTTAGCATCAGTTTCCATATTAATTGTGTGCTGACATAGAGTGGGACTAATGCCCTCTAAATCATCAAGAGTATATACAATAGCATCTTGGTGCTTCCTTAAAACTTTCAATAATCTTTCTTCTTCATGTTCTGAAAGGTTAACACTGGTAATAACAGGATATATCTTCTTTTCATCAAGATAAGCATATTTCAAAGTGTCTGGCAATTGTTTTAATTCAAACACAGGATCACCTTTAGGTGGAGGAGGACCTCCAAGAGTTTCAATAGGCAAATTGTGTTTAAGTTGAGAACGTTGTTGTAACGCCCTCGATGCGGCTATATCTCCCACGTGTCGAAGCACGACTTAGAGGCATAACCGCATTGAAAGCAATGTCGCAAGTGAGGTAATCTTCACACAACCCATGTAATACATAAGGGGAAAAGATACATAGTCGGCTTACAATCGCCACTTCACACAAATACATGAATAAAGCATTACAACATCCAGATACAATCAAGGTCCGACTACGGAACCAAAATAAAAGAAGAACCCCAAATGCGACAAGGTCCCCGATCGACCCCAACTGGGCTCCACTACTGATCAACTAGAACGAAACAACACAAAGGACAAGGTCTTCATCGATCTCCTCCTTGAGCTTGGTTGCGTCATCTGCATGGACTCATCGGCACCTGCAAGATGGTTTTGGAAGTATCTGTGAGCCACGGGGACTCAACAATCTCGCACCCTCGCAATCAAGACTATTTAAGCTTATGGGTAAGGTAAAAGTATGAGGTGGAGCTGCAGCAAGCGACTAGCATATGGGGTGGCTAACATACGCAAAAGAGAGCGAGAAGAGAAGGCAAAGCACGGTCGATAAAAGTATGATCAAGAAGTGATCCTAGACAACCTACGTCAAGCATTACTCCAACACCGTGTTCACTTCCCGGACTCCGCCGGAAAGAGACCATCACGGTTACACACGCGGTTGATGCATTTTAATTAAGGTCAACTTCAGGTTTTCTACAACCGGACATTAACAAATTCCCATCTGCCCATAACCGCGGGCACGGCTTTCGAAAGTTCAAATCTCTGCAGGGGTGTCCCAACTTAGTCCATGACAAGCTCTCACGGTCAACGAAGGAATAGACCTCCTTCCGAGACATTCCGACCAGACTCGGTATCCCGGTTCTTCAAGACATCCTCGACAATGGTAAAACAAGTCCAACAAAGCCGCCCGATGTGCCGACATCCTGATGGGAGCTGCACATATCTCGTTCTCAGGGCAACACCGGATAGGTCAAGCTACGAGTAAAACCAGCCCTCAAGTTTCCCCGAGGTGGCCCCGCAGGCTGCCCATTTCAGACCAACACTTAGACAAGCACTGGCCCGGGGGGTTAAAATAAGATGACCCTCGGGATGCGCGACTCCCAAGGGAAAAAAGGCTAGGTGGCGAATGGTAAACCAAGGTTGGGCCTTGCTGGAGGAGTTTTATTCAAAGTGAACTGTCAAGGGGTTCCCTTTATAACCCAACCGCGTAAGGAACACAAAATCCGGGAACATAACATCGATATGACGGAAACTAGGGCGGCAAGAGTGGAACAAAACACCAGGCATAAGGCCGAGCCTTCCACCCTTTACCAAGTATATAGATGCATTAATTAAATAAGATATAATGTGATATCCCGACAAGTAAACATGTTCCAACCAGGAACAACATCTCCACGTTCCAACGAGGAACAAACTTCAATCTTCACCTGCAACTAACAACGCTATAAGAGGGGCTGAGCAAAGCGGTAACATAGCCAAACAACGGTTTGCTAGGACAAGGTGGGTTAGAAGCTTGGTTCAACAATATAGGAGGCATGATAAGCAAATGGTAGGTATCACAGCATAGGCATAGCAAAAGAGCGAGCATCTAGCAAGCAAAGATAGAAGTGATTTCGAGGGTATGATCATCTTGCCTGAGATCCCGCAAAGAAGAAGAACGGGTCCATGAAGAAGACAAACGGACGTAGTCGAATGAATCCTCACAACACGATGTTATCGGAACCAACCTGAAGAAGCAACACCGGAAAGAAGCAAACAATCATGGTGAACAAACATCACATTAGCATGGCACAATGCGCAAAGAAGTATGATGCATGTCCGGTTTAAAGAGGCATGGCATGGTAAAGTGCACAAGCAACCCTACAAATTAAGTGGAGCTCAATATGCAACGAGTTGCATATTGACGAAACACCACATCGATTATTTAGTTCTCTCCCGTTTAGGTACTCAACAATATTAAATGTTGGTTAACATGGCAAGAGGTGAAGCATAACAAAACTATACCAACTAAACAATTTAAATGGGGCCGGATATAACAAACAACAAATCCGGTAAATCCCCATATGCAATTATCAATTTGGTGCAACAAAAATTTTAACATTTAAATGTTATTATCATGATGCGAATGACATGTGCAAGTTTTATGCAATTTTAAGAAAAGGTAAGCATTTGTCATCGTGGCGGAAACGAAAGGGGTGCCACGACAATGACAGCGGAAATGGTACCACGACAACATTCCGGTTCCAATAGCTCATGGAGATACCGACGCAAAAGGAAAAGTGACGGGAGCGTGACATGCGATAGAAGGTGGGGTGATCCCGGTAACCGGGTTCCCACGAGACGACGGCATGGTAATGGGGAACATGCAAGAAACACGTCGGACACGGTGCAACCGCGAGCATTTCATACAACATATGCATTCATCCACGGGCGGTCGTTTCGGGGTTATACCTTTGAAGCGTGCGTTATCGGAGCGGTTCGGGTCAAGAGGTGTAGTCGTTCACGATCGTAGATGTTCGGGGTCGTCGGTAGATGTACTTGTCACATCGCCGGGCGTAATCGTGCATGTGGTTCTTGTCGAGTCCGTTGGGGGGTACTTTGCGTTTTGAGGGGCGACGGTAGTGGAACTTGGCGAAAATCTAAGACGGTCTTGACGAACCGTAGTGTTACTAGGCGAGATCGCAGCCACGGTAGTCTTCGGACTTGGTTCTCCCGCACATGCTCCACGGGTCCTGGGAGAACTCGACGATGGCCATGGCAAGGAGGCGGCTGCAGCAGCAAGGCAAGGAACGGGATGGCAGGCGCGAGAAGCGGCGGGTCGGCGAGGCAACCGGCGACGGGGAGAGCTCGGCCGGATCTGAACAAGGAGGCAGGCCGGCGGCAGGGCAAACGGCAGCGGCTTGGCGAGGGACTTGGCGCTGGAGCTTCAGACGAAGCAGGGCGCGACAGCAGCAGCACAAGGGCTCGAAACAGAGGCAACGACGGCGGCTTGCTGCTGGCGATGCGGGGCGACGGCCGCGGTCAACACGAGACGCGGGCGAGCGGGCGCCTCATCCTCTGCTCGTCAAGAAGCAGAGCAGTGGCGGCGTCTTGGTGCGGCTCCACGCCGGCGGAGGCGCAGGAGAGGAAACATGAGCAGAGGGGCGGCGGAGCTCCTGGTGGTGGTGGTCGACACCGGCGGGCGCGCTTGCTGGAAGGAGGGGCGCTCGGGAGGAGGCAAAGGGGAACGGGACAAGGGCGCGGCACGGGTTGTGGTCACCGGCGGCGACCTGATGCGGCGACGGGATGGCGAGGTGGAGGCCGAGGGGATCGGGCGCAGAAGGTCTCGGGCGCGGGCGCTCCTCTCCTGTGAGATGTGTGTGTGGCAGCGGGGGAGGATGAGAGGGAGAGGGAGTGGATCGGGGAATCGTGCTAGGGTTTAGGAGGGGCGCTGGTAGGGCTTAGGTGGGCCGTGGGGATGGGCCGGCTTGGAGGCTGACTGGGTTGGCTCCTCTCTCCTCCCTTCTCTTATTTTCTTTAGCAGAAAACAAATAAAGAGAAAGAAAAAGAAAGAGGGGGTTAGGGGAAGAAGTTGGACACACGGATAATTTTCCCGGACTCACAAAAATGTGCTTATTCCAAGAAAATAGAAAAAGCCATGATTGAAAGATTTAAATTCAAACTCATTTGATTTAAAATCAAATGATTTGAATAAGAAGTGAGGGTAGGGAAGGCATGAAATTAAAATATAAGTGCGTAATGGTGCATTCCCATTAATGGAATATTTTATTATAGCTCCTTAATAATATTGGAGACTTTGAATATGTTGTAAAGAGAAATCACCATTGTGAATATCCCTCGATTTAAATGGATCAAAGATCCACACAATTTATTTACTTGAGATGCAAAAAGACTTATGACATGATGATATGATGACATGATGCAATGCACATGATGCAACGAACCAGAACGAATCACCCGACAACACTCGGAAACATGGAAGGCATCTGAACTCCGGTCTTGGGGCGTCACAGTTGTTCAAAGAAAATATTATCTATTTCATTTCTTTCATGTATATGTAAATCATTCTCATGGTCTAGCAAGTATTGCTCTAAAGGATCAGTAGGTGGCACAACAATAGAAGCAAGACCAATGAATTCATCCTTACTAGGAAATTCTTTTTCATGATAATTTCTACTAAACTTGAAAAAATTAAACTCACGAGACTCATCACCAAAGCTAACACCCATAGTTTGTTTCTGGCAATCTATCCTAGCATTAACTATGTTCAAGAAAGGTCTACCAAAGATAATGGGATAGAAGTCATCTGGTGGGGTACCAAGAACAAGAAAGTCGGTACGACATTTTGTTTTCCCACACAAGACTTCAACATCTCTAACAATCCCAATTGGTGATATAGTGTCTCTATTTGCATGTTTAATAGTAACATCTATGTCTTCTATCTCAACAGGTGCTATGTCCTCCCTAATTTCTTGATATAACTTGTGAGGAATAGCACTCACACTAGCACCCATGTCACATAAAGCATAATAATAGTGATCTCCTATTTTAACTAAAATGACAGGCAGGCCAACAACTAGTCCATTTTTATCCCTTTTTTAGGTTTGGCAAATCTAGCAGCTTCTGCACAGAAGTAGATAACATGCCCATCCACATATTCTTCTAAGAGATATTTAACCATGGCAATATTAGGTTCAACTCTAATTTGTTCATCTGGTTTAGGTGTTCTAACAGAGCTTTTGTTGACCACAGTTGAAACTTTAGCATGTTCCTTTATCCTAATAGGAAAAGGAGGTTTCTCAATGTAAGCAGTAGGAACAACTAGATCAACATTATAGAGTATAGTTTCTTCTTTAACTGGTACCGGTTCTTTAATTTCTTCTTTAATAGGTGGATGATATTTAAGCCACTTCTCTTTAGGGAGTTCAACATGAGTAGCAAATGATTCACAAAAGGAGGCTACTATCTCAGAGTCAAGTCCATATTTAGTGCTAAACTTTTGAAAAGCATTGGTATCCATAGAAGATTTAACACAATCATACTTAAGCTTTATACCTGACTCTTTACCTTCGTTGAGTTCCCAATCTTCAGAGTTGCGTTTATTTTTTTCCAAAAGATCCCACCGAAATTCAATAGTCTTCTTCATAAAATAACAAGCACAAGAAGTATCCAGCATGGTTTGATCATTACGAGGAAGCCGAGCATAAAAATTCTGAATAATAATTTCTCTTGAGAGCTCATTATTGGGGCATGAATATAACATTGACTTAAGCCTCCCCCAAGCTAGAGTGATACTTTCTCCTTAACAAGGCCAAAAATTATATATATAATTCCGATCACGATGAACTAGATGCATAGGATATATATTTTTTGGTGAAACTCCAATTTTAAATGATTTCAATTCCATGATCCAATATCATCGCATAGCCTATACCACGCCAATGCTTTTCCCTTCAAAGATAAAGGGAAAACCTTTTTCATAACTTCATCCCTGGGTAAACCTGCAAGCTTAAACAATCCACAAATTTGTTCCACGTGTATCAAGTGCATATCAGGATGTTCGGTTCCATCTCCTGCATAAGGATTAGCTAGCAGTTGTTCTATCATACCCGAAGGAATTTCATATTCAATATTTTCAGTAGCTGCAGTAGGTTGAGGGGCAATTAATTGTGGTTCCGGATGAGGTGAAGATACCCCGAACAAACCTCTCAAAGGATTGTTTTCCATAGTAACAAGTAATAATAAATTTCAGCACACTATATAAATGTTTCCTTACCGAATTCCACTTACCAAAGGCGCTTCACTCCCCTGCAACGGCGCCAGAAAATAGCCTTGATGACCCACAAGTATAGGGGGTCAATTGTAGCTCTTTTCGATAAGTAAGATTGTCAAACCCAACGAGGAGCAGAAGGAAATGACAAGTAGTTTTCAGTAAGGTATTGTCTGCAAGTGCTAAAATTGTAAGTAGCGAGTAGTTTGGTAGCAAGATAATCTGTAACGAGCAAGTAACGATAATTTTAACAAGTATGCAGCAAGGTAGCCCAATCTTTTTGAGACAAAGGACATGCCAAAATGGTCTCTTATGATAAGCAAAGCGTTCTTGAGGGTACACGGGAATTTCATCTAGTCACTTTCATCATGTTGGTTTGATTTGTGTTTGCTACTTTGATAATTTGATATGTGGGTGGACCGGTGCTTAGGTGTTGTTCTTACTTGAACAAACCTCCTACTTATGATTAACCTTCCCGCAAGCATCCGCAACTATGAGAAAAGTATTAAGGATAAATCCTAACCATATTATTAAATTCTAGGATCCAATCGGTCCCTTATGGAATAGTGCGTAAACTGGGGTTTATGTTTTTGTCACTCTCGCAACCCACCATCTATTTACTACTCCACAATGCATTCCCTTAGGCCAAATATGGTGAAGTGTCATGTAGTTGATGTTCAGATGACACCACTAAGGGAATCACAACATACATACTATCAAAATATCGAACACATATCAAATTCACATGATTACTTGCAACATGATTTATCCTATGACCTCAAGAACAAAAGTAACTACTCACAATCAATAAACATGCTCATGATCAGAGGGGTATTAATATGCATAATGGATCTGAACATATAATCTTCACCAAACAAACCATGTAGTAATCAACACTACTAGCCACCCCTAGCAACAATCTATAGTTCCGATAACAAGATTGAATACAAGAGATGAACTAGGGGTTGAGATGAGATGGTGCTGGTGAAGATGTTGATGGATATTTCCCTCCCCAAGATGGGAGAGTTGTTGGTGATGATGATGACGATGATTTCCCCCTCCGGGAGGGAAGTTCCCCAGGCAGAATCGCTTCGCCGGAGGGCAAAAGTGCTCCTGCCCAAGTTCTACCTCGAGACAGCGGCGCCCTGTCCTGTAAGTATTATTGTCATTTTTTCTAGGTCAAAACCACTTATATACCAGAAGATGGGCACCGGAGGTGGGCCGAGGAGGCCACAACCCACCAGGGCGCGCTAGGGGGGCCTGGCGTGCTCAGGTGGGTTGTGCCCACCTGGTGGCCCCCCTTTGGTACTTATTGGCTCCAATATTTCTTATATATTCCATAAAAAATCTCCGTGAAGTTTCAGCTCATTTGGAGTTCTGCAGAATAGGTGGCCTGACGTAGCTTTTTCAGGTCGAGATTTCCAACTGCCGGAATTCTCCCTCTTTGTGTGTACCTTGCAAATTATGAGAGAAAAAGCATTAGAATTACTCCAAAAAACATTATTATGGATAAAAACATTGTAAATAACAGTAAGAAAACATGATGCAAAATGGACATATCAGTATTCATCATATATTCCATAAAAAGTCTTTGTGAAGTTTTCAGCTTGTTTGGAGTTGTGCAGAATAGGTAGCATGGCATAGCTTTTCCAGATCTAGATTTCCAGCTGCCAAAATTCTCCCTCTTTTTGTGTACCTTGCAAATTATGAGAGAAAAGGCATTAGAATTACTCCAAAAGCATTACTATGCATAAAACATCATAAATAACAGTAGAAAAACATGATGCAAAATGGACGTTTCAGAACACATCATGGAGATTGATTGATTGATTGATAATATGTCTTACAATCAATGTCATGTGCGATGCACAATTGAACGAGGTTGGTGATGGTGGCTATGAATATGGAAATGGCGGCGGCTAGGGTTGATGGAGATGGATGATGATGACTCCGTTCTAGCTTCGCTCGCGGATATTCTGTTGACATTTTGGCCTCGACCCCTTTATTAAAGTTGCTCAGGTGGACGAGAGGCCCCAGTTTCCATGCCATACGACCGCTTATGCAAGCGGTCGCGGACACATGGAATGTCATCTTTTGCTCTATGGCTACTGGTGCAGCTCCTCCTAATTTTTCAATCTCCTCCTTCACTTATTTCTACGTTCTCACTTGATTTCGTCCATATTTAGCCCATTTCCTATAAACACACAATAAAGAGAGGAATTCTAGAATCATTTGCATTCATTAGTCATTAGTGGCAATATCGAAGCGAATATCTCGGTTTAATTAAAATATCCCGGTTTAAACAAAGGGTAGAGGAGTGTAAAAATATCACACATTAACAACATTATATAGCCAGCAGTTGCCTATACTATTAACCATGCTCTAAAGCAGCGGTTGACCGAAAGTGTTGTCAGATTTTTAGCTTTTTAACTTTTTATCACCAATTTTTTTGGGGAAGAGGATATACTTTTTTGGATGGAAAGAGGATATGATATAACACTTTTTTAACCCAACTTATTCGATACTTACTTTTTGTTTTGTTAAGGCATCTTCAAGGCTGGCCCGCAAATTTGCTTTGACATCTATCCATGGACAGGGAGGGCCAGTCTATGGACGATGATGTCGGAGGCCACCATCCAACGTTGTCTGCATACATTTCAACAATGTTTTGAATCAACCGAACGAAATTCATGCAAAACAGGCGGATTTCATATAAACCAATGACATTAATTACATTTTGGACAATTTTTCAACTAAAAACTATACCAGACTAAGGTAAAACTAATCTACAGCCAGCGTCGACAGGTATCTATTCTCACAACACGAATACCTTGACTAATCTACGGCCTGCCACGGCGAATCTCTGTTGTCTTCCTCATGTTCGGCATCCCGCTCATCGGACTGTCATGAGCCCCGGAGGTATATACTTCAGTGCAAAGGCGACTCGCTTCCCCATGCTCAATAGCACTGCTCATCGGAGTGAGCACTACCGGATGTGTTTCAATAGGAAGGGAAGGTGACGACATTGGCCTGCCACTAGGCAAGACACCGTCTGTGTACGCCGGTGTTGCCTCAGCGGTGGCCTTCATGGGAACCAAGCAGCGGCAGCCTCCCATGTTCTACTTTCTCCTTGATGATGGCAGCAGGCGCAGACGCGCTGGACGTCGCGTCGCTGATCCTCATGAAGCCGACTTCTTTCTCCACTGACATGGCGCGGTCACGGAAACGTTCACGACGGATGGCGGGGGTGCATGCACGAGAGGAGCCATGCCACACATCATCATCCACAGCAGCCATGATGCCTATGTTGCCATGGTACCTTGCGTGCCGCCCTGGAGCAACTCGCTACTCCTCGGTGAGCTCGCTTGGAGCGGTGAGTTGCTGAACTACGCGCTGGCTTGGAGCGTCTACCTCCGTGAGTTGTCCTACACTGGCATGTACTGTCGATGGAGGTGGAGCAGAGAGCTACCTTGCTCGTATCCCGTGGGCCCAACGGGCTAGCTACCCGGCTTTTACGTCGGAGAACTCGTCTTCTTGCTCGCCGGATTCCATGGAGATTGTGAAGAAAATAGTGTGTAAGGAGGAGATGGGAGCGGAGTGTGGTGTGATTTTTTCCTGGCATCTGGCATCGTTTAAATAGTGGGGACGACCGGAGCCAATTGGTGTTGTGTTTAATGACGGGCGGGTCACGAACAGACGTGTGCCTGGAGTAGGTTTTTTGGCACATGTGCGGGTTTAATGGAGGAAGACGAGCAGTTTCTGGCTGTATGATTGCAGCGAGGAGGCTTGTTCAGTTGGGTGTGTAGCGGGCGGCACTCTCTCGGCCGGCGTGTTGCTTCAATGTTGGAGCCAGTGAGAGGCCGCATCCACTCTACAATGACATGAATGTGGGTAGCTAGCGTCGGGCGGGAAGCGCGTGCGAGCGGGGTAGGTTTTTTTTGGTGGGCCAAGATGATCAAGAGTGAGCGTGGCAGTTTTTTTTTGAAAGATCCAGCATGTTGCTGCCTTGCATTTATTAATAGAAGGGAGCAGTGGAAAACAGGGAAACATGGAGCAGATCCTTGGATCTGAAGGAGAAAATAAAATTACAGGACTCCAGAGACGACTTGGCTCGCTACATGTAGTTAGCCAATTCCTGTGGGGGGTTCAGCAAAGGGTAGCTCGATGCATTAAGCCCCTACTTGGCGCCATAACTGAATCCTTGCTCGGATGGCAGCCAGGACGTCTTCTAAGCTTGCGACTTTGCTTCTGAAGGTGCATTGGTTCCGCTCCATCCAAATTTCCCGAAGGACCAGAATGATCACCGTTTTGATTCCCTTCCTGTGTGCACCTTGCATTCCACTTATCATTGCTTCTGCTATATCTGTTGGTTTTTGCAGATTCTTCCACCTGTCGGGTCGTGCGGCCTCGCAGCCCAGCCAAGCGGCTACTCTGCTCCAGATCGCTCTATTTGTTTTGCAGTGGAAGAATAGATGCTCTGCACACTCCAGGTTCCTGAGACACAGCTGGCAGAAGTAGTTAATTGTTGTCCCATCCGCGCCTTTGCAAGCGATTGTTGCACCATAACCTATCAAGGTATAGCAGCTAGGAGAAGGATTTGAGCTTTCCAGGAGCCCATGTATCCCAAAAGATTTGTCTGAAGTTTGTTGTGTGCAGGGCGTGAAATTGCGCCTTGTATGCAGATTTAGCAGTATAGCTCCCATTTGCCTCTAGGGTCCACGTAATCTCATCCGGATCGCTTTGTCTTGCTTGTGATGCCTCTTGTCGGAAAACTCTTGCCATGGCCAGAATGTCATGCAGCAAAGGCATGATATCTCCATGTCAGAGATCCTTGATCCATGTGGCATCAGCCAAGGCAGTAGAAACTGTCCGGTTTTTCTTTCTAGAGTGCTTGAACACCGCTGGGAAGGCTAGCTTGAGCGTAGTCCCTTCCGCCCAAGGGCATGCCCAAAACTTTTCTATTTTTCCATCACCTAGGGTTACTTTGGTTGTGACACTGAACAGGACTCTGTCGCCCTCATTGCACGGTAGCACCATGCCAACCCACGGTCGATCCGAGTGCTTCCATGTCTGCCAAAGCCAGCGAAGACGCAACGCTCTACTGAATTTACTTAGATCCAGAATGCCCAGTCCTCCTCGGTCTGAAGGTGAGCAAACTTTTGCCCACCCTACCTTGCATTTGCCACCGGACAACTTCGCATCTTGTGCCCAGAGAAATCTTCTTCGGACCTTGTCGATTTCCTTGACTAGTTTCTTTGGCACCCAAAGTGCTGTTAGCGCAAAGGTGGGGAGGGAGCTTAGCACCACTTGCACCAGCACGCTCCTTCCTGCAATGGTGAGGAGCTTGCCCTTCCATCCTACCAGGTGAGCCCAAACACGGTCGAGGATGAATTGCAGGTGCACCATCATGAGCCTAGCGACGGTGATTGATACGTCTCCAACGTATCTATAATTTTTTATTGCTCCATGCTATATTATCTATTGTTTTGGACATTATTGGGCTTTATTATCCACTTTTATATTATTTTTGGGACTAACCTACTAACCGGAGGCCCAGCCCAGAATTGCTGTTTTTTGCCTGTTTTAGGGTTTCAAAGAAAAGGAATATCAAACAGAGTCCAAACGGAATGAAACCATCGGGAACGTGATTTTCTCACCAAATACAACTCAGGAGACTTGGACCCTACGCCAAGCAAACTAACAGGAGGCCACGAGGTAGGGGGCGCGCCTCCCCCCCCCCAGGCGCGCCCTCCACCCTCATGGGCCCCTTGTTGCTCCACCGACGTACTTCTTCCTCCTATATATACCCACGTACCCCCAAACGATCAGAACAGGAGCCAAAACCCTAATTCCACCGTAGTAACTTTCTGTATCCACGAGATCCCATCTTGGGGCCTGTTTCGGAGCTCCGCCGGAGGGGGCATCGATCATGGAGGGCTTCTATATCAACACCATAGCCTCTCCGATGAAGTGTGAGTAGTTTACTTCAGACGTACGGGTCCATAGTTAATAGCTAGATGGCTTCTTCTCTCTTTTTGGATCTCAATACAATGTTCTCCCCCTTTCTTGTGGAGATCTATTCGATGTAATCTTCTTTTTGCGGTGTGTTTGTTGAGATCGATGAATTGTAGGTTTATGATCAAGTCTATCTATGAATAATATTTGAATCTTCTCTGAATTCTTTTATGTATGATTGGTTATCTTTGCAAGTTTCTTCGAATTATCAGTTTGGTTTGGCCTACTAGATTGATCTTTCTTGCAATGGGAGAAGAGCTTAGCTTTGGGTTCAATCTTGCGGTGTCCTTTCCCGGTGATAGTAAGGGCAGCAAGGAACGTATTGTATTGTTGCCATCGACGATAACAAGATGGGGTTTTCTTCATATTGCATGAGTCTATCCCTCTACATCATGTCATCTTGCTTAAGGCGTTACTCTGTTTTTAACTTAATACTCTAGATGCATGCTGGATAGCGGTCGATGAGTGGAGTAACAGTAGTAGATGCAGGCATGAGTCGGTCTACGTGTCTCGGACGTGATGCCTATATACATGATCATACCTAGATATTCTCATAACTATGCTCAATTCTGTCAATTGCTCAACAGTAATTTGTTCACCCACCGTAGAATACTTATGCTCTCGAGAGAAGCCACTAGTGAAACCTATGGCCCCCGGGTCTATCTTTATCATATTAATCTCTTACTACTTAGTTATTTACTTTGCCATTTACTTTGCCTTTATTTTACTTTGCATCTTTATCATAAAAATACCAAAAATAGTATCTTATCATATCTATCAGATCTCACTCTCGTAAGTGGCCCTATAGGGATTGGCAACCCCTATTTGCGTTGGTTGCGAGGATTTATTTGTTTTGTGCAGGTACGAGGGACTCGCGGGTAGCCTCCTACTGGATTGATACCTTGGTTCTCAAAAACCGAGGGAAATACTTACGCTACGTTGCTGCATCATCCCTTCCTCTTCGGGGAAAACCAACACAGTGCTAAAAGAGGTAGCAAGAAGGATTTCTGGCGCCGTTGCCGGGGAGGTCTACGCAAAAGTCAACATACCAAGTACCCATCACATACCCTTATCTCCCGCATTACATTATTTGCCATTTACCTCTCGTTTTCCTCTCCTCCACTTCACCCTTGCCGTTTTATTCGCCCTCTCTCTCTCTATCCTCCGTCTCTTTCTCTATTTGCCTCTTTTTCGCTTGCTTCTTGTTTGCTCGTATGGTTAGAATAGTTGTTTATTTATTACTAAACAGAGAACCTAAGATCTATGGATCCTCATCCACTTGCTAATCTTTTTAAGAGGTCCAATTATGATGAACCAATTACTAGTGAGTTTTGTGCACTAGATTATCTTTATGAAGTTTTTGCTTGAAATTCGTGAATTTTAAAAGTGTGATGAATTACTTTATGAAGCAATTCATGATAGATCTTTGAATAAAGAGCATGATTTCAATGATTTTACTATAAATTCTCTTGATGTCAATTGTGCTAATAATATACAAATCCCTAAGCTTGGGGATGCTAGTTTTGCTATGTCCTCTACTTGTTGTAATGATCATGATTGGGGTGATTCTTCTTTTGATCTTGAAAATTTCTTTAAGCCCCATGATGAATATGAGATTGATAATAGTGTTCGCAATATTATTGAAAGTGGGTTTGGGAGAGTGTCAACTTTAGATCCCACATATTTGGAGAATGTTCAATCTTATGAAATTTTTGATAAAAGTGGGTCTGGAGAGATCATGACTGTAGTTAATGTTAATCCCACTATTTTGGAAGAGTGTCAACTTGGCATGCATGTGGATCATGTTGAAAATATTTTATGTGATAGCTATTTTGTTGAATTTGCTTATGATCCTACATGTAATTATTATGAGAGAGGAAAATATGGTGTTAGAAATTTTCATGTTACTAAATTACCTCTCGTTATGTTGAGATTGCTATTGTTTGTTTCCGCTTCCTTGCTTATGCTAGTTTTTGCTTGCCTTGATAATTTTTTCCCTATAAGATGCCTATGCATAGGAAGTATGTTAGACTTAGATGTGTTTGTCACGTGTTTTATGATGCTCTCTTTGTGCTTCAATTCTTGTCTTTCATGTGAGCATCATTGAAATATTATGCCTAGCTATAAGGCTTTAAAGAAAAGCGCTTGTTGGGAGACAACCCAATATTTTTCCTTGCTGTTATTTAATAAATAATTTATCTAGCCTCTATTTTGGTTGTGTTTTTTGTGTTTAATTAGTGTTTGTGCCAAGTAGAACCGTTGGGAAGACTTGGGGAAAGTCTTGTTGAACTTGCTGTAAAAAACAGAAACTTTAACGCTCACGAGAACTGCTGACATTTTTATTTGGAAAGTGATATTTAGTTAATTCTTTTTGCAGATGATTAATAGATAAATTCCTCACGTCCAGCAATTTATTTTAGAAGTTTTGGGATTCCAGATCTTGCGCTAGCTACAGATTACTACAGACTGTTCTGTTTTTGACAGATTCTGTTTTGCGTGTGTTGTTTGCTTATTTTGATGAATCTATGGTTAGTAAAATAGTTTATGAACCATAGAGAAGTTGGAATACAGTAGGTATAACAACCATATAAATAAATAATGAGTTCATTACAGTACCTTGAAGTGGTCTTTTGTTTTCTTTCGCTAACGGAGCTCACGAGAGTTTCTACTTTAAGTTTTGTGTTGTGAAGTTTTCATGTTTTGGGTAAAGATTTGATGGATTATGGAACAAGGAGTGGCAAGAGCCTAAGCTTGGGGATGCCCATGGCACCCCCTAGATAATCTAAGTACACCTAAAAGCTAAAGCTTGGGGATGCCCCAGAAGGCATCCCCTCTTTCGTCTACTTCTATCGGTAACTTTACTTGGAGCTATATTTTTATTCACCACATGATATGTGTTTTGCTTGGAGCGTATTGTATGATTTGAGTCTTTGATTATTACTTTACCACAATCATCCTTGATGTACACACCTTTTTAGAGAGCCATACATGATTTGGAATTTGTTAGAATACTCTATGTGCTTCGCTTATATACTTTGAGTTATATAATTTTGCTCTAGTGCTTCACTTATATCTTTTAGAGCATGGTCGTGGATTTGTTTTATAGAAACTATTGATCTCTCATGCTTCACTTAGATTATTTTGAGAGTCTTAATAGCATGGTAATTTGCTTAAAATCCTAATATGCTTGGTATGCAAGATTAATAATAAAACTTTCTTATGAGTGTGTTGAATACTAAGAGAAGTTTGATGCTTGATGATTGTTTTGAGACATGGAGGTAATAATATCAAAGTCATGCTAGTTGAGTAGTTGTGAAATTGAGAAATACTTGTGTTGAGGTTTTCAAGTCCCGTAGCATGCACGTATGGTAAATGTTATGCAACAAATTTGAAACATGAGGTGTTATTTGATTGTCTTCCTTATGAGTGGTGGTCGGGGACGAGCGATGGTCTTTTCCTACCAATCTATCCCCCTAGGAGCATGCGCGTAGTACCGAGGTTTTTGATGACTTGTAGATTTTTGCAATAAGTATGTGAGTTCTTTATGACTAATGTTGAGTCCATGGATTATACACACTCTCACCCTTCCATCCTTGCTAGCCTCTTCGGTACCGTGCATTGCCCTTTCTCACATTGAGAGTTGGCGCAAACTTCGCCGGTGCATCCAAACCCCGTGATATGATACGCTCTTTCACACATAAACCTCCTTATGTCTTCCTCAAAACAGCCACCATACCTACCTATTATGGCATTTCCATAGCCATTCCGGGATATATTACCATGCAACTTTCCATCATTCCGTTCATCATGACACATTCATCATTGTCATATTGCTTAGCATGGTCATGTAGTTGACATAGTATTTGTGGCAAAGCCACCGTTCATAATTCTTTCATACATGTCACTCTTGGTCCATTGCATATCCTGGTACACCGCCGGAGGCATTCATATAGAGTCATCTTTGTTCTAGTATCGAGTTGTAATCATTGAGTTGTAAATAAATAGAAGTGTGATGATCATCATTTTCTAGAGCATTGTCCCATGTGAGGAATAAAAAAAGAGAAAGGCCATAAAAAAGGAAAAGGCCCAAAGAAAAAAAAGAAAAAAAGAAAAAAAAAATAGAGAAAAAGAGAGAAGGGACAATGTTACTATCCTTTGCCACACTTGTGCTTCAAAGTAGCACCATGATCTTCATAGTAGAGAGTCTCTCATGTTATCACCTTCATATACTAGTGGGAATTTTTCACTATAGAACTTGGCTTGTATATTCCAACAATGGGCCTCCTCAAGTGCCCTAGGTCTTCGTGAGCAAGCAAGTTGGATGCACACCCACTAGTTTCTTTTGTTGAGCTTTCATACATTTATAGCTCTAGTGCATCCGTTGCATGGCAATCCCTACTCCTTGCATTAACATCAATCGGTGGGCATCTTCATAGCCCATTGATTAGCCTCGTTGATGTGAGACTTTCTCCTTTTTTGTCTTCTCCACATAACCCCCCTCATTATATTCTATTCCACATATAGTGCTATGTCCATGGCTCGCGCTCATATATTATGTGAAAGTTTATAGGTTTGAGATTACTAAAGTATGAAACAATTGCTTGGGTTGTCATCGGGGTTGTACATGATGATAACATTCTTGTGTGACGAAAATGAAACATGACTAAACCATATGATTTTGTAGGGATGAACTTTCTTTGGCCATGTTATTTTGAGAAGACATAATGGCTTAGTTAGTATGCTTGAAGTATTATCATTTTTATGTCAATATGAACTTTTGTCTTGAATCTTTCGGATCTAAATATTCACACCACAATTAAGAAGAATTACATTAAAATTATGCCAAGTAGCACTCCGCATCAAAAATTCTGTTTTTATCATTTACCTACTCGAGGACGAGCAGGAATTAAGCTTGGGGATGCTTGATACGTCTCCAACGTATCTATAATTTTTGATTGCTCCATGCTATATTATCTACTGTTATGGATATTATTGGGCTTTATTATCCACTTGTATATTATTTTTGGGACTAACCTATTAACCGGAGGTCCAGCCCAGAATTGCTGTTTTTTGCCTGTTTCAGGGTTTGGAAGAAAAGGAATATCAAACGGAGTCCAAACGGAATGAAACCTTCGGGAACGTGATTTTCTCACCGAATACAACTCAGGAGACTTAGACCCTACATCAAGCCAACTAACAGGAGGCCAGGAGGTAGGGGGCGCGCCTGCCCCCCCCAGGCGCGCCCTCCACCCTCGCGGGCCCCCTGTTGTTCCACCGACGTACTTCTTCCTCCTATATATACCCACGTACCCCAAACGATCAGAACAGGAGCCAAAACCCTAATTCCACCGTCATAACTTTCTGTATCCACGAGATCCCATCTTGGGGCCTGTTCTGGAGCTCCGCCGGAGGGGGCATCGATCACGGAGGGCTTCTACATCAACACCATAGCCTCTCCGATGAAGTGTGAGTAGTTTACTTCAGACCTACGGGTCCATAGTTAGTAGCTAGATGGCTTCTTCTCTCTTTTTGGATCTCAATACAATGTTCTCCCCCTCTCTTGTGGAGATCTATTCGATGTAATCTTCTTTTTGCGGTGTGTTTGTTGAGATCGATGAATTGTGGGTTTATGATCAAGACTATCTATGAATAATATTTGAATCTTCTCTGAATTCTTTTATGTATGATTGGTTATCTTTGCAAGTCTCTTCGAATTATCAGTTTGGTTTGGCCTACTAGATTGATCTTTCTTGCAATGGGAGAAGTGCTTAGCTTTGGGTTCAGTCTTGCGGTGTCCTTTCCCGGTGACAGTAAGGGCAGCAAGGCACGTATTGTATTGTTGCCATCGAGGATAGCAAGATGGGGTTTTCTTCATATTGCATGAGTCTATCCCTCTACATCATGTCATCTTGCTTAAGGCGTTACTCTATTTTTAACTTAATACTCTAGATGCATGATGGATAGCGGTCGATGAGTGGAGTAATAGTAGTAGATGCAGGCAGGAGTCGGTCTACTTGTCTCGGACGTGATGCCTATATACATGATCATACCTAGATATTCTCATAACTATGCTCAGTTCTGTCAATTGCTCAACAGTAATTTGTTCACCTACCGTAGAATACTTATGCTCTCGAGAGAAGCCACTAGTGAAACCTATGGCCCCCGAGTATGTCTTTATCATATTAATCTCCTACTACTTAGTTATTTACTTTGCCATTTACTTTGCCTTTATTTTACTTTGCATCTTTATCATAAAAATACCAAAAATATTATCTTATCATATCTATCAGATCTCACTCTCGTAAGTGGCCCTATAGGGATTGACAACCCCTATTTGCGTTGGTTGCGGGGATTTATTTGTTTTGTGCAGGTACGAGGGACTCGCGTGTAGCCTCCTACTGGATCAATACATTGGTTCTCAAAAACTGAGGGAAATACTTACGCTACTTTGCTGCATCATCCCCTCCTCTTCGGGGAAAACCAACGTAGTGCTAAAAGAGGTAGCAGTGATCAGCAGGCCCAAGTAAGTCATTGGGAAGCCTGCCAGCCTGCCCCCAAAGGCCTGTAGAATTGGCTGCAGATCAATATTCTCACATCTTATTGGGGACACGGTCGACTTCTGCAAGTTGACCTTTAGGCCAGAAGCCACGCCAAAGCTATGTATGATCTCCATGAGGCACTCAATCTCTTGCTGCTCCGGGTTGGCAAAAATTACTGCATCGTCCGCATAGAGACCGACTCGCAGTTTGATGTCTCTCCCCGACTGCGATTGAATCATCTGCATGTCTGAAGCCCTTTGCAGTAGCCGGTGAAGCAGGTCGATGGCGATGATGAACAGGAGAGGGGAGAGGGGGGTCCCCTTGCCTTAAACCTTGATGGTGGACTATTTTCTGGCCTGGCACTCTGTTTAGCATGATCGAGGAGCTGGTTGTCCTCATCAAAACGGCGATCCAATCCCTCCACCATGCACTAAAACCCAGTTTTTGAAGCAGCTCCAGCAAATACGTCCAGGAGACTGTGTCAAAAGCTCTTGTAATATCTAACTTGAAGAGGACAGCTGGAATCCTCTTTCTGTGCAGTGATCGGACCCCGTTCTACACATATAGAAAGCTCTCATGTATGCTCTTGGATTTCATGAATGCGGACTAGGCTGGAGAGATGATTGTGTGGATGATCTTTGACAGCCGAATGGACAGGACTTTGGTAATGAGTTTGGCGAAGGAGTGAATCAAGCTTATGGGCCTGAAGTCCGTTATGGCCACGACACCATCTTTCTTGGGCAGAAGGGCTACCATGGCCGTGTTTAATTTACCCAGATCCCCTCCCGCCATCCTATGGAACTACTGAAAAGCCTGCATAATATCCTCCTTGATGGTCGCCCAGCAGTTTCTGTAGAATCCTCCATTGAACCTGTCCGGTCCGGACGCCTTATCCAGTAGAGACTGCTTGATTGCTTCCCAGACTTCTTCCTCGATGAATGGATTATCTAGCCCAGCATCTGGAACTGTAGGCAGGTGTAACTGATCCCAATTCAGAGTGGTGCAGCGTTGGTGCTGAGAACCAAGCACCGAGCTGAAGTGATCGCTGATGAGCCTCTCCTTTTCAACATGACTAGTGACTGCTTGCCCCTGATGCATCAAAGAAAAGATGAAATTTTTCCTTCTTCGGGAGCAAATCTTTGCGTTGAAGAACTTGGTGCTGGCGTCACCCGCTCGGAGCTAGGAAATCCTTGAGGCATGCTTCTTTCTTGCCTTCTCGATCGCTGCCAGTCTGATCAACCTGAGTTTCAGTTGTTTCCTCAAAGTGAACTCTGCAGCTGTCAATCTTCTGCTCTCTTGGGCCACGTACAGCCTCAGAATCACCTCATTAGCCATGTGAAATTGGAGTTTTGCGTCGCTAAATAGAGGCTTGCTCCATATCTTGAGATCCGTGGCCGTCCTTTCCATCTTGATTTTCAGTCTCGTGAACGCGCAAGCACTTGCGGCTGTCCTGTTCCAGGCTCTTTCCACCGTCTCATGGAAGTGTGGGAATTTCGTCCAAAAGGACTCGAACTTGAATGTGGCCTTCCTGAAAGGGCTTTTCATGCTTGCGAGGAAGAGTGGGCAGTGGTCGGAGCACGCCGTCGATGCTGCCATAAGGGCATAGTTGGGGAAGAGGGACGCTCAACTCTGGTTGCAGAAGAATTTGTCTATGCTCACTAAAGTGGGGTTTTCTCTTTCATTACTCCATGTAAACCTACGGTTTTTGCACTTGATCTCCCGCAGACCAGCCGTGTCTATGTCCGCTCTAAACCTACCCATAAGCCTCCTATTGATATTCATATTGTTCTTGGCTCGTGCTTCATAGATGATGTTGAATTCGCCATTGATCAACCATGGTTCAGCTAATGGAGGCGCAGCAGCCGCCACTTCCTGGAGGAAATCCTCTTTGCGAGCGTCGTCTACTGGACCGTACACAGTCGTCATCCAGAAGGATGTGGCTAAACTGAGGATCGTTACTTTGGCTATGATAGGAAACTGCCCTACTGCGTGTGAAGCTAAAGAAACTAACTCCTTGTTCCAAAATATTGCAGCGCCTCCCCTTGACCCAATGGCAGGCATGACAATGCAGTCAATGAGCATAGCACCACCTGTTTCTTTTACTAAGTTTTGATTCCACACCTCAATCTTAGTTTCCTGGAGACAGAGCATCACTAACTTGTGGGTTTGAGCCACTTCACAGATGGTGTCACGTTTCGCCGGCATGTTCATCCCCCAGATGTTCCAACTCATGATAGGACAGTGGTTGTCATCAATTGGGAAACCGAATTTCGCTCCAGCAACAACATTCATTACTAAGCAGATGAAGAAAAACATACACCACCATCCTATCAAGGGGGCTACATAGTCCACTAGTAGACACAAAACTACTCTGTCGCTGATCCAACCGCAGCCTAATACAACAATACATAGGGTTACGTCCTAACTCAAACTAGCAGAAGGCTGGCTATTGCTGGAGACTAGTCCTAATCTGCCCTAACATGATCAAACTATGGTCGCGGCAGCGGTCTCATCAGGGCCGGCCATGCCAACAGTAATGCACAAGACCTCGCCATCCAGACACGTAAGCTTGGCGATGATGGCGATGTCATTTTCCGTGAGCGGCTCATCAAACTTGCGGATGAGATCTTCTGCAGCCTTCTTGGACATCTTCTCCTTCGGTCCCAGCAGCCCAAGTTCGCGGACCAGGCGCAGGGCAGCGGCCCGTTGCGCCACCGACACGGTAGGCTGCATGGCTGCCTGGCGGGCGCTGTGGCGCGTTGGAGTTGCAGAGCCGCGGGTCTTGGGCGGTGCAGAGGAGCAACGCTGGGGCGGGGCAGGAATAGGGGCCGGCGGGAGGGGTGGCTGCACATCCTAGAACAGCACTGTTGGCACAGGCTAGGCGTCGTGGTCGATCTGAAGACGGCGGACCTGCTGCGTGGTGGAGCCCAGCTGAACCTCCACCCTCGCAGGCTGCGTCGGCGCATGGCGGCTGGGCAGTCCCAGCGGCCCAGCCGGCCCGGCAAGGGTCGGCCCGAAAGCGTCTCCCGGGCCATGCAGTATGCCCTCCTGGGCGACCGCGCCGTCGAAGAGCAGGGGCTAGCCACCGTTCGAGCCATGTTGGCATCCAGCTCAGCAGTGCTACCTCTTGAGCACTGCGTTGGTTTTCCCCGAAGAGGAAGGGATGATGCAGCAGAGTAGCATAAGTATTTCCCTCAGTTTTTGAGAACCAAGGTATCAATCCAGTAGGAGGCTACGCGCGAGTCCCTCGTACCTGCACAAAACAAATAAATCCTCACAACCAACGCGATAAGGGGTTGTCAATCCCTACACGGCCACTTACGAGAGTGAGATCTGATAGATATGATAAGATAATATTTTTGGTATTTTTTATGATAAAGATGCAAAGTAAAATAAAAGCAAAGTAAATAACAAAGTATTGGAAGATTAATATGATGAAGATAGACCCGGGGGCCATAGGTTTCACTAGTGGCTTCTCTCAATAGCATAAGTATTCTACGGTGGGTGAACAAATTACTGTTGAGCAATTGACAGAATTAAGCATAGTTATGAGAATATCTAGGCATGATCATCTATATAGGCATCACGTCCGAGACAACTAGACCGACTCCTGCTTGCATTACTACTATTACTCCACTCATCGACCACTATCCAGCATGCATCTAGAGTATTAAGTTAATGAAAACAGAGTAACGCCTTAAGCAAGATGACATGATGTAGAGGGATAAAGTCATGCAATATGATGAAAACCCCATCTTGTTATCCTTGATGGCAAAAATACAATACGTGCCTTGCTGCACCTACTATCACTGGGAAAGGACACAGCAAGATTGAACCCAAAGCTAAGCACTTCTCCCATTGCAAGAAAGATCAATCCAATAGGCCAAACCAAACTGATAATTCAAAGAGACTTGCAAAGATAACCAATCATACATAAAAGAATTCAGAGAAGATTCAAATATTGTTCATAGATAGACTTGATCATAAACCCACAATTCATCGGTCTCCACAAACACACCGGAAAAAGAAGATTACATCGAATAGTTCTCCACAAGAGAGGGGGAGAACATTGTATTGAGATCCAAAAAGAGAGAAGAAGCCATCTAGCTAATAACTATGGACCCGTAGGTCTAAGGTGAACTACTCACACTTCATCGGAGGGGCTATGGTGATGATGTAGAAGCCCTCCGTGATTGATGCCCCCTCCGGCGGAGCTCTGGAACAGGCCCCAAGATGGGATCTCGTGGATACAGAAAGTTGTGGCGGTGGAATTAGGGTTTTGGCTCCGTATCTGATCATTTGGGGGTACGTAGGTATATATAGGAGGAAGGAGTATGTAGGTGGAGCAACAGGGGACCCACGAGGGTGGAGGGCGCACCTGGGGGGTAGGCGCGACCCCCTACCTTGTGGCCTCCTCTTTTGTGTCTTGACATAGGGTCCAAGTCTCCTGGATCATGTTCGGTGAGAAAATCACGTTCTCGAAGGTTTCATTCCGTTTGGACTCCGTTTGATATTCCTTTTCTTCGAAACCCTAAAAATAGGCAAAAAAACAGTAGTTCTAGGCTGGGCCTCCGGCTAATAGGTTGTGACGCCCCCGATTCGATCGTACACTAATCATACACGCAAATGTGTACGATCAAGATCAAGGACTCACGGGAAGATATCACAACACAACTCTAGACATAAATTAAAATAATACAAGTTTTATATTACAAGTCAGGGGCCTCGAGGGCTCGAATACATAAGCTCGAATACACAAGAGTCAGCGGAAGCAACAATATCTGAGTACAGACATAAGTTAAACAAGTTTGCCTTAAGAAGGCTAGCACAAAAGCAGCAACGATCGAAAAGGCAAGGCCTCCTGCCTAGGAGCCTCCTAACTACTCCTAATCGTCAGTGGCCGTCACGTAGTAGTAGGTATCCTCCGGGTAGTAGTAGTCATCAGTGGCGTCGTCTGGCTCCTGGGATCAGTCATCTGGTCGCAACAACCGGGTATGGGGAAAAAGAAGTAGCAAAGCAACCGTGAGTACTCATCCAAAGTACTCGCAAGACTTACATCAGATCTAAACTAAGTATGCATTTGTATCAAAGGAAATGGGCTGTATCTGTGGACTAAACTGCAGAATGCCAGAAGGGAAGGGGAAAGCCTAGCCTATCGAAGACTAGCATCTTCTGGAAACCACCATCTTGCAGCAACAGGAGGGAGTAGAGTAGCATAAAGTAAAGTAAAGTAGTAGAAGTGTTATCAACCTCGGCCAGAGATCCTTTCTCGACTCCCTACGAGAAAGCAATCCCAGAGCCATACTATCCATTCATCATAATCATGTCTCATAACCATTTCTCATCTCAAGTATCTAGTTCTAGTTGTATCGATCGGGATACAACTCCAAGTGTCTATTACCGTAGGACAGGCTATCGATAGATGTTTTCTTCCCTGCAGGGGTGCACCAACTTACCCATCACGCTTGATTAACTCTGGATGGACACACTTTCCTGGGTCATGCCCGGCCTCGGCCAAACAATACGCCGCAACCCGACCTAGGCTTAATAGAGAGGCCAGCACGCCGGACTAAACCTATGCCCCCAGGGGTCATGGGCCATCTCCCCGGGAACTCCTGCACGTTGCGTACGTGGCCGGTGAGCAGACCTAGCTACCTCCTTCAACAAGGTAGGTGCTTTCCAGTCCAACCCGGAGCGGCTGCTCAGTCGCTGACGTGTATTAAGCTTCGGATGATGTATACGACGTAGAACGCCCATACTATGCCCACGTGATGGTTAGTGCTATCAGGCCAGAGGCCCCTCAGATCAAATATCCAAATCGTAGTCGATTAGGAACGCGCGGTAACGAGCAGAGACTCACGATCGATGTGACCCCGTCGCCCCGTCTCGAGTACTTGTGGCAAGGGCTAAGAATGCTCGGCCACGCCTCGTAAGTATCTCGCGGGCACCTTCCAGGTCAACCCGACTCCACATCACTCTCAATTAAGCTCGCGCGGGTACCCCTCAGGGCCAACCCGTCTTTAGTAACATGGTCCAGTGGAAAGTCATAGTAACCATAGTAACCGTGTGTCTAACACCAAGGGGGAAAACCTGAGGAATCACCCTTGTCGGATTCCCACTCGATGTAAACATCAAGGTGAACGTAAGAGGAACCACCCTCGAGGTTCACACTTAAGGGGTTGCACAACAGAGTCGTATCGAAAGTGGTTAAGGAGGAAATCACCCTCGATGACCACGACCGAATAGCTACTCTATAGAGATCTCATCAGGAGTGATGTATGAGGTTCCACCCTCGGCACTCGATGGTAACTCTGCGGAGTCGAGCAACAAAGGGGCGTGATGTGACATGAGGTGTCGGGGCCTGGTCTTTGATCCCGTTGATCGGGTCTTCTGATAATCCAGCGGGGCAGTCGGGTCAAGTGAGGGGGTCACTGATGGGTCTCTAACCAACCTATACTAAGCAGTTTATGATAAGCAGGTAGGTAACAATAGCAGGTTACAATAAACAGGCTATGCAGCAGAATAGGAGCAAACAATAACAATAGCAAAATCTAATGCAAGCATGAGAGAATGGAATGGGCGATATCGGGATGATCAAAGGGGGGCTTGCCTGGTTGCTCTGGCAAGGAGGGGTCGTCGTCAACGTAGTCGATCGTAGGGACAGCATCGGTCTCGGGGTCTACCGGAGAGAAGAGGGGGAAGAAACAATAATTATAAAGAAAATATAGAATCACAAAGCATAACGTGGTAAAATGATGTGCCGGGAGTGACCTAACGTATGGCTACACGATATAGGTGAAGGGGGGATTCAACCGGGAACGTTTTCCCGGTTCCGGACCTGTGTCAGACAGATGACCGGAGGGGGAATGTTCCATGTTCAGCATGCTAGGGGCATGTGACAGATGAACGGACCGCGTATTCGAAATCGTTGGATTTTTCTGAGCAACTTTCACATAGAAAACATTTTCATCCGAGTTGCGGTTTATTTTATATGAATTTTCAAAGTTTTAAACAATATTTTGAAATTATTACTAATTCAAAAATAAAGGTTAAGATGCTATGTGCACCCAGCACTGTGTACACAAAGGTGTACCCAGTGGCCGACAGGTGGGCCAGGGGGTCCCAGTTGACCAGTCAACGTTGACCTGTCAACAGGGGGTGGGCTCCTCCTGTCATTCTCTGTTAGTTAATTAACAGTAGTTAATTAGGTTAATTAATCATTACATTAATTAATCTTAGTTAGTTAATTTAATCAGAATTAATTAAGTTAATTAATTAATTATTTTTATTATTTATTATTTTATTTTATTTTTATTATTATTATAGCTCGGCCACCGTCCACCACAGATTAATTAACAGTAGCCACCGTCCACCACCGGGGAGGAAAGATCGGCAGCAGCTTCAGGCACCACCACTATCGATTTAAGCCGCTGCCTGCCTGAAATGGGAAAGCCCTCCGGATCTATAGCTCGAGGGGATGGGGCGCAGCCAGATCCCTTGCCCCGAAGCAGGATTCGAGGCGCAACACGCGGATCCCGGACGGGGGGGGGGGGGGGGGGCTCAGGCTTGGCATTGAATCTGGCACCATGGACGAACTGCTGGGGAAAGGGGAGGGCGCGTGGGGACTGCCGCAAGCGCTGGATCTGGGGAAGCGCGGCGGGCCCATGGCGGGTGGGAGGGGGTGGCGGCCGGAGCCCGGAGTGGGCAGCGACCGGGCTGGTGGCCAGCGGCACGAGGAGAGAGTGTGGGCTAGGAGAGAACCTTGCAGAAAAGGAATCTCAGTGATGCATTTAAGTGAGCGTGACAGTGGTGTGAATGTCCGCAAGCCCCTAGTTTGTCTCATGTTTACGAGAGAAACTGCGTCCGGATCGCTCGGCGGACGGTTACATGCCCATATTGGATGACACAACACTTTGAGACCGCACGGTCCGAACATATGCGGGCTGTTTAAGTGTTGGTGTTGGAGATGTCTTTACTGGTGATCTGCTGGGTACTACTACCTCTGTATTAATAAAATATAAAACGTTTTATAGTAGGCTAAAACTAGCCTTAGAAAACGTATGCGAAGGGAGTATGAAATACTACGATGTACAAGGACTCGGAGTTCTGTGTCTAACACGAATTCTGCCGTTGAGTGGGACCAAAGAGCATGCATGTACCCCTACAGTACTCCCGCTGCCCGCTGCAAGGCCCATCCCAATCAGTGATCTCCTACTACTAGCACTGACACCGCACCGACACTCAGATCACAAATGTCTCGCCATAGAGTCTAGTCTAGCGTGTCTCGAGAATTAACAGATTACTGGTACAGTGGTGACAACAAAATTATCACCAAAAGACAATCTCTAATTAAAGCAAGTTAGGGTAACTAAAAACTGTGTCTGAAGCAGCGGCTGCTATTTTACGGCGCCCTGAAAAGTCGTGCTCGGTAGTACCAGTGGCGCACAGGCAGACACACACCGACCGACCACAGCACTCCCAAACAAAACACTACTATTCCCAAACAAATGAGCAGCTGCGCCTTTGCTGCTTTTGCTCTGCTCCTCCGTCCACTCCCCCCCTTTCTCCCCCCTCCACCGGGCTCGCTGCCGGTGGCCGCCGCTTCCGCCGCCCGCTTTACCCCCCGCTGATTTACACATCAGCTGCTCGGCTCGAGCTCCGTAGCAAGACTCTGGAGGTCCCAGCGCCTCACATCACCCGTGCAGCCGGACAAAGAACTACTCCTACTCCCGGAGGAGATGAAGTCCCGGAGCTCCGCGAGGGGCGAGCCGAGGAGGTTCGGGAATGTGGCTCTCCTGGCCCTCATGCTCTGCTCCCTCGTCGCGCTCTCGCTCATCCGGGCCAGGTTCTCCCCAATCGGTAACGCCATCGCCTGCTCTTTTTTGCTCTTTCTTCTTTTGTTCCTGGCTATGCAGAGGCATGGCCAGTGGTGGGAGCAAATCTGAGGGCGTCAGAGCTGCCGTTTGACCGCTCTCATGGTGCCGCTGCGTTTCTGCAGGTAATACGGCCGTTGCGGAGACCATCAAAGTGGAGGATCCGAAGCCCGTGGTGGTGAGCAAGCCGGCTGCCACGGCGGAGGCCGACGAGGCCGCCGCAGTAGCCGGTAAGCTAACTTATCCGCCTTCGTACACGGCGTGTCTATCGTCTAGAAAGATTAGTGAGTGGATTGGAAGCCGCTCGCTTTATGCAGCGGGTGGTTGGGTGTCTAGATCTGCTTGGCATTTCTTTACCGGCAGGTTTCTTTTGGTAATATCTTTTGCTGAGATTCAGCCTCAAATCAGACAAGGAGAGGAGAGGAGAGGAGAAGCAATGGAACCATCCACGGATTTAGCAGCAGCTCGTCCTAAACTATCCCTGCTATACACTGAAGATTTTTGTTCCAAATAATTCGGTGAAGAGTGTGGTGGCATCAGATCTCACCAGGAACTGGATTTTCTTCTTGCAGTGGAGGAAGACAAGGAGGAGGAAGCTCAGCCCAAGGATGAGGAAATTCAGCCCAAGACCGAGCAGGCCTTAGACGCCGCGGTGGCCGTTGATGCCAGCAAGCCGATGTGCTACGAGACGAGCCGGCGCTCCGACACCTGCGAGGCGGCCGGCGACGTGCGCCTGCTGGGGAGAAGCCAGACCATCTACGTCGACACGCTGGAGCGGGAGTGGAAGACCAGGCCCTACTGCCGGAAGCACGACACGTACGCGCTGTCCCACGTCAAGGAGTGGTCCCTGAAGCCGTTCCCCTCCGGCGACGGCGCGGCGCCCAAGTGCACGTCCAACAGCTCGGCCACCGCCTTCGTGATCTCGACGGGCGGGTTCACCGGCAACCCCTTCCACGACTACACGGACGTGCTCATCCCGGCCTTCATCACGGCCCACCGCTTCGCCGGCGAGGTCCAGTTCCTGGTGAGCAGCTACAAGTCGTGGTGGATAAGCAGGTACATCCAGATCTTCCAGCAGATGAGCCGGTACGAGGTGGTGGACATCGACGCGGACGACGAGGTCCGGTGCTACCCGAGCGCCGTGGTCGGGCCGACGTTCCACAAGGAGCTGGGCGTGGATCCCTCCAAGGCGCCTTCGGGCGTCTCGGTGGCGGACTTCCGCAAGATGCTGCGCAGCGCGTTCGGGCTGGAGCGCGCCACGGCGACGCCGAGCGGCGACCGGTGGGACATCCGCCGCCGGCCCCGGCTGCTGATCATCTCCCGGCGCACCTCACGCGGGCGGGCCTTCATGAACGAGCGCGCCATGGCGGACATGGCGGGGAGCCTCGGGTTCGACGTCCGCATCGGGGACCCGGACACGACCTCCGACACGTCCAAGTTCGCGCGGCTGGTGAACTCGTGCGACGTGATGGTGGGCGTGCACGGCGCCGGGCTGACGAACATGGTGTTCCTGCCGGCCGGCGCCGTGCTGGTGCAGGTGGTGCCGTACGGGCGGCTGGAGTGGCTGGCCCGCAACACGTTCGCGGAGCCGTCGGCGGGGATGGAGGTGCACTACCTGGAGTACGTGGTGCAGCTGGACGAGACGACGCTGAGCGAGCAGTACCCCAGCGACCACCTGGTGCTCAAGGACCCCATGGCCATCCACAAGCAGGGGTGGGACGCGCTCAAGACCACCTACCTCGACAAGCAGAACGTCCGGCCGCACCTCGGCCGCCTCAAGAAGACCTTCCTCCAGGCGCTCAAGATGCTGCCGCACGGCCGGGACGATTAGACCAGCAGCTTTAGCTCACCGTCGTCGCCATCATCATGGGAGCTTGAGAGCTCTGCTGGTAGCCTAGTATCATCATCACTAATAGTGTACAAAATGGATGCAGAGGACAAGTGTCTATAACCTTTACTCTGTTTTCGCCTAATCCGTGGGCCGCGCGGTGCACTGTACTACTCTACTCTTTTTTCAGCATGAGGTAAAACTTGCAGCCGTGTTAACAGGATGCACGCACTCAGCACAAACCAGACCCACTGTATCCTCTTCTGTTACAAGAAGCAATGCCCATGTATTTTTATTTTGAATCTAGCAATTTTGTAGTACACGTACAATGCTCAGCGATGTACTATACTGTTTCCCTAGAAAGAGGAAAGTGAGAAGTCCATATTACAAAGCTGAAGTTCAAGAAACAACCTTAAACTTTAAAACCGTCTACTTTAGAACCTCATATAACCGGACAACTCGAATTTTTCAAACCGGACAAAAATCAGTCTTGGCTCCAGTCAAACAACTGGTTTCATCCTTGTTTTGAGTCATTTTGATCAGTCAAAAACCGTTTTGAGTCGTTTTGATCGGTCAAAAACCAAATCGGCATCACAGTTGAAAGTGCAGGTGACACTTAATTATATTTAGGTGTGACGACAGTATGATTAGTGAAACTAATATCGATTGCTAAAGCTTATTTTAAAATATTGATTATATGAAAATCTTGTTGATGACTGACCCTTCCTCCATTTCAAAAAAATTAAAGACCTGGTTTTCCAATGGCTAGAAGGCTTTCGTTTTGGTTCGATTTGAGTCGTTGGAAAACTGTACTATTAAGAGGACTCATCGTGCATGAATTTCGTGTGGAGATAATTCAAAACTTATAACCCAACTTTCCTACACCTACTATTAAATTACCTTGAGCAGTGTGCTCGTACGAAGGTATCCTTGAGTTACAACAGGAAATTACAGGATACCCCGTGCGCACGGGATAGTCAGTAGCTCTCTGGACACCCACTGTGTACGAGGACTTTGACCCGTGTGCACGGGTGGCGTGTAACTCTCTAGATACCCCGTGCGCATGGCGTCCTGGACATCCGTGCACACGGGGTGGTGGTTTCTTCTTTGACACCCCACGTGCACTGGGCTGACTTAGCCCGTGCACGGGGTCTCACGGGCAGAAATCTGCATCCAGTCAAAAATACTATAAAATGCCCCTTTCCTCCATCTCCAACCCTAACCCTTATGTCTTGTTAAGCTTCACCATTGCCAAACTCCATTTTGTTCATTCCTTCCAATCCCTCCATCCAAACTTGTTGAAACTTTGGGGATTGAGGGAGTAGGACCCAATCTATACTTTGACCAAACCAATTCGTGTTCCCCGTAAGTTTTTGTTCACCATTGACTCGCTACTCTTGGAGTATGGGCTCCTAGGTGGTTAGGGTTCCTCTGAAAGCTTCTTTGCTTGTGGTGTGCTCTAAAGACGTATGTAGAGGTGTGGTGGCCGCCTTCAAGACCACCCCCGAGTGATTCGAGGCTCATCCGTTGAGGGTGACACGAGGAGAATACTGTGAGGCTTCGGTGCCGTTTCGCAAGCTTTGGCCCCGGCAGTGCTCCAATAAAAGATTAGCTCTTCCGCAAGAAAGAGTGAACTTCAGGATAACATCCACGTCCCCGACTCACTTAAGGTTAATGCGTTCCCGCACTTTACTTTCTTTTGTATGCGTGTGGGCTTGCTAATTATATTGTTGCCTAGCTTACTTTGCTTTGAGCTTGCTTGTCATATAAGACCGTTCATCTAGTTGCATTTCTAGAGAAATCTATTTATCCACAATCCCCTCAAATTTCTAATTAAGCTTAAAATTTGTAGTCTACTATTCACGCCACTCTAGTTGGCTGCATCGATCCTTTAAATTGGTATCAGAGCTTCGTGCTCTAATATAAGGTTTAACCACCCTAGGGGATATGGAATATCAAGAGAATTTGGGGGATGCACTACAAGTTGCGGTGGTTGGTCTTGGACTACCAGCCGCCACGGCCGAGGTACAACAACCTCCAACCGTTGTTCCCGTAGCCCCATGAACTCAAACACCACCTTGACTGCGACAGATATGCTTTCTATATTTGCGGACTTCAAAACCGCAATGTTGAAAAAGGTTCTCTCCTCAGTCAAGGATGAAGTTGATGTGCGCTTAAAGCCTCAACATCCGCATCAAATTCATTAAATCCAAATGAAGTTCATGATGCGGATGACACGAGGGAAACTCTTGCATCACCGAGTCTCACACCCGTACCCAAGTATAATGCCATAGAGCCTTTTTACTCACCTCAACCCTTGCAACACCCTCGCACTAATAATGTTGGGCCTCGCCCCCCTTTGAAGGCTAACGCGTTTGCTAAGTTGAAACTAGATATGGAGTCTCACATCCCAGTGCTTCTACGTAACTATGGAGGATTGTGGTGAACGGTTTCAAACCCCATGATCCCATGAATCTCACTCCAAGGGAAGCAGTTGATGATCAACTCAATGCTATAACCCACAACATATTGTGCACCGTGGTGACCGATGATTATAATGACTACATTGCTCTTCTCAAGACTGCCAAAGAAATTTGGAATTGTCTCGAGGAGGCTCTTAAAGGCGATGAGCCATTCGAAGATCACGTTTGTCTTTCCTCAAGCAAGAGGTCAATTTGTTCATGAGGAATGTGTCACATCCTAGATTTTTCCCAAATCTGGTATGTTAAAATTTTCATAGGGAATTTAAAATTTTCTAGAAAAACCCCATGATTGCCTAGGATTACTTGTGATTGACTTAGACTTTCTTGATTGTTTGTCCAGAAGGGTTAAAAGCCCAATGGAAATAGTGGAAACCTAGCTAGCCCTTGGTAGAAAATAGTCATTATTGGAACAAAATTTAAATTCACAACAGAACTGAATTTATAGAGAAAACAAAAAAAGAAAAAGAGAGAGAAATAGAAGAAAAGGAAAAAAATTAAACCTAGCCCACCTAACCTACGCGCCCCAGCCGCGCGCCCCGAGCCAGCCCACCCGCGCTCTCTCTTCCCTCTCCCTCTCGGTGACATGGCCCCCCACCTATCGGGGTCATCCCCCACTTCGCGCACGACCTCCCGCAACAGCCATGGGCATCCCACCTCCCCACGTCGCCTCCGGCCACGCCCGGCACCATGAGCACCTCTATTGAACCCACGCTGTCAGGACCCCGACTCAATGCCACATCGATCTAGCATGTAACACCTCATATCACTTTGCGGCCTCACGCACGGTATTCCCACGGGTGTCGCCTTACCTTTGCCCGGGACCGTTTGCGCCTTTTGGCACACGTATATGACAGTGTCGCTAGCATCCATATGATAAGGAGCCCGGGCTGACATGGCTAGTCGTAAACCCAAAGCGGCACAGACTTACAGGGACAGGCATCCATGACCCAGCATTGAACGTGTCGGTCATCAGCGAGTGAATCCAGGCTGTAGCACTGGGCTAGCAGGACTCCGGTGAACCGGGCTGTAGCGGGCTAACAGGACTCCGGTATTCACCGCGTGACATTTCCCCGAAGGGACAGACACAGGAACGAAGAAGGACACATGCCGGCCAGCCTAAGTGTTCCGGAGCAGTAGCAAGCTACCATGGCTCGGTGGAAACACTAGGAGACATTTCCCCGTAAGAGAGGCTACTAAAGATAAACAACTAGATGGTCAGATCCCACACATACCAAGCATTTCAATAACATACACACAATATGCTCGATATGTGCAATACAACATGGCATCACAAAATGACTCTACAACTCAAGTAGTTTATTCAATAGGCTCCGAGGAGCGAGATATTACAAACATGGGTCTCATGACCCAACACTCAGAGCATACAAGTCAAAGCACAAGCGGAAGCTATCATGTCTGAGTACAGACAACTATAAATGAAAAAGGCTGAGAAGCCTGACTATCTATCAGATCCTGCCGAGGGCACAAGATCATAGCTGAGGTATCAAGCTAAACGTTGAAGACCACGCGGAAATACTAGTGAGACTGAAGTCTCTCTGCAAAAACATAAAATAGGCAAACGTGAGTACAAATGTACCCAGCAAGACTTACATCAGAACTAACTACATATGCATCATTATCAACAAAGGGATGGTGGGGTTTAACTGCAGCAAGCCAGCTTTGACTCGGTGGCTATCCTGAACTACGACTGCGAGTAACTTTTTTTTGAGGTGGCGCACACGAGTCCACATATTCACCATATCAATACACCACTATGGATCCGCTCCCGTCTCCCTACGAGAACGCCATCCATAGCACTCACGCTTATCTTGCGTATTTTAGAGTATCCACTTTCACTTGTCTATGAACTGATATAAGCAACCCAGAAGTCCTTTTCCGTGGACACGGCTATTCGAATAGATGATGATAACCCTGCAGGGGTGTACTTCTTCATACATGTTTCCACCACTTAGCGTCTGCACACGACATGTGCTCGGCAGACTTCAAGCGAAAGCCGACGTGGGTGTAGACCACGACCTACCTAAACACTCAAGTCTCTAGTCCAGGTTTATCGCCTATTCGGGTTCCATCCATGAGGAGATCTGGCCGGAGTTTCGCTCACAGCCCCAAACGATGTGAACAGGGTTCCGTGACACCAAACGGGCGCCCGGTTTACCCGGCCACGTGCCTACCGCATCACAGCCCACCCCTACGGTCAGCGCTGTCCACGGCCTCCAGCATACTACAAACACCAGAAACTACTTGCAACTCCTGGACAGAGGACGAGGGTGAATAAGAAGTCGAGCGGGGTCATATTTCAGGGCCCAATGTATGGTAGTAGCTGAATCATGGATCACAAACACAGAACTCAGTTCCTAAGGACGGCTGCAATGAGACAACCCACCATGTACTCCTACATGGCCTCTCACCGCTACCTTTACCAAATCGTATTCACACACTTAGCTCACACACAGTAGGACATGTTCACACACCTCTGATTCATCCCGGATGAATCAGACCTGACTCGACTCTAAGCAGTAGCAGGCATGACAAACAAGCATGAATGAGTAGGCACAACAGGGCTCAAGCAACTCCTACTCATGCTAGTGGGTTTCATCTATTTACTGTGGCAATGACAGGTCATGCAAAGGATAAAGGGGTTCAGCTACCGCAGCAAGTAACAGATGAATCGGTGTTGTCCTAATGCATTAAAAGAGAACAGGAGCGAGAGAGTAGGATTGTATCGGAATGAACAAGGGGGGGTTTTGCTTGCCTGGCACTTCTGAAGATAACATTGAGTCTTCATCAGTGTCAACGATCACATCATCGGTATCACGTCTATCGAGAGGGGACAAATACCGGCAACATAGAAGGGAACACAATCAATGCAATGCACAATATGATGCATGATCATGACATGGCAAAATGGATGTGTTTTGAGCTAATGCAACTAGCAACAGATTAAATGAAGTTGGTTTGAATATAAAATTCAAATTCAAACTCCATATGTGATTATTCAAAGGCCATTTAATTGATTTGTGCTAAACAGTAGTGATAAGTTGTTCTAACATGCATGAAAATGGTACAGATGGATTCCTTGAATTTTTCTGATAATTTTTCATATATAAATTATTTAATTTGGAGTTACGGTTAATTTTCTATGAATTTTGGAAGTTTTAGGCATTTTCTGGAATTATAAATCATTTCCTAATTTATTTAATTCCAGAAATACTTTACTGCATCAGCATGACGTCGGCATGACGTCAGCAAGTCAACAGGGGCCGGTCAGGGTCAAACCTGACGTGTGGGGTCCACACGTCAGTGACACAGGGGCTAATCCCGCGTTGACCCGGGCTTTGACCCACTACGGGGCCCACTGTCAGTGGCTGTGGGGGGTGTTTAGAGCGTCATTAGTGCTAATTAGGCGTGCCACATCGGCAGTCGCCGGGGTTTCGCCGGCGGCGACCATTCCGCACGGCGGGGGAGCGCCGGACTTGCGCTAGGGGCATCGGATCGACGCGCCAAGGGCACCAGGAGGTAGCCCGCGCCCGTGCGCATCTAGGGGGACCAACGGGAGGTGCGGGGGTGGCCGGGGTTCGCCGGAATGGAGCCCGAGGCGGCGCCGGAGTTCGGGCCTCGGCGAAAACGGCGTTGTGGAGCACGGGCAAGTGAGGTAAAGCATTGCGCAGCCTCCTGGAGTCACCACGAGCTCGGTGAGATGCACGGGCGCGACCCGTTCGAGCTCAGGCCACGGCGGCGACATGGTCAGCGGCGGCCGGAGTTCAGCCGCAACGGGCTATGGCCTAGAGCTCGCAAACGCGAGGGGAGAGAGAGGGGTTCTGCACGGAGGCTCACCGCGGAGCTGTAGGGAGGGTCAGTAGGCTCGGGGGCGCGCCGGAGTGGCCGAATTCGACGGAGACGGCACCGGGGCCGAAGCTCGAAGATGATGACGATGGCGGCTGCTCGGGGCCCTTCCGGTCACGTGGCTCGGTGAGGGGGTTGGCGACGAGGTGCAGGAGCTAGGGAGCACGTCGGAGAGGGGAGGGGGTGGCCGTGGTCATGGGTACGGCGACGATGGCGGCGAGCTCCGCTCGGTGGTGTGCGCGAGAGGGAAACAGAGGAGGGAATGGGGTCCAGAGGGAGAGAGGGGAGGTGCAGGGGGCGAGGGCGGCTCCGTGGCGTCGCGAGGGAGTCGGGGAGGCTGCCACGGCGAAGCAGGAGGTGGCCGGCGCTCTTCGGGCGCGCGCCACGCCTCGCCTCTGCCTACTGGCAGAGGAAGAAGAGGACAAGGGGGAAGGTGGGCTGGGCCGGCTGGGGGGGGGGGGGAACTGGGCCTGCTCTGGTGGCTGCGCGGGTAAGGCCAGGTAGGCTTGCTTTATTTTTTATTTTTTTTGTTCTGTTTGTTTTATTTAATTTATTTTGCCACTGTTTTGAATTAAAATAAAAATTCAAACAATGCCAAAGCTCCTCTGAATATTTTATATTGCTAGATGGACTTTTCCAAAAGCTTATAAAATATTTCAGGGGGTATTTGAAATTATATTCTAATTATATGAATATAATTCAAATTCAAATAGCTAATGAATTAAATCCAAAATCCCAAAAAATAATTCCTCAAAAATGTTCAATATTTTGGTTGGGACCAGAACCCTTACCAAAATTATCAAACATTTAAGAAGAGCATTTTGGAGCAATGAATGAGATTTCTAGGGTTTTTGCCCCTCTTTTATTTAAGGTTTTTGAGGCTTCCAATATTCCTCAGTTCAAGTTTCAAAAATATAGACATGATGCACACATGAAGCTAGCCTAGAGCATTACCAGAAGTTAGGGATGTGACACCCAATACCCCATCTTTTGTTTCCCTCCCTCTCGCACCCTCTCCGCCGCCAGGTTGCCCGTGCCGGTGCTCGCAACTCCGCCACGGACGCCCAACTCCAGCGAGTGATTCCGCCCATGCAGGTGAGCTATGCCCCTCACTCTTGCCTTAGTTTCGGTCCTCGATCCCGTCTATCTTCCTCATGAGTTTCCTCTTGCTAGGATGCGCCAAAATCGAGCACGACAACGAGCACACAAAGATCCCGAGCACCACCTCCGCTCCGTCTGCCTGCTGCCTGCTACTTGTGAGCTGCGTTGGGATTTTCCCCGAAGAGGAGAGGAGATGGAACACAGTAGAGATAAGTATTTCCCTCAGTGAGAACCAAGGTATCAATCCAGTAGGAGAATCACGCAAAGCCTTGATGTCTACTACACAACTTATCCTTGTAGACTCGTGTTGGACCTCCAAGCGCAGGGTTTTGTATAGCAATTTTCCCTCAAGTGGATGACCTAAAGTTTATCAATCCGTGGGAGGCGTAGGATGAAGATGGTCTCTCTCAAACAACCCTGAAATCAAATACAAGAAATCTCTCATGTCCCCAACACACCCAATACAATGGCAAATTGTATAAGTGCACTAGTTTGGCGAAGAGATGGTGATATATGTGTAGTGTGGATAGTAGATATAGGTTTTTGTAATCTGAAAATAAAAAAATGGCAAGGTAGCAAGTAACAATAGTGATCACAAACGGTTCATACTTTCACTAGTGCAAGATCTCAACGATGCTAACATAATTGAATCAAATAACAATCCCTCAATGTGCGACAAAGAGTCATTCCAAAGTTCTTATCCAGCGGAGAACATAAGACAAATTGTTGTAGGGTACGAAACCACCTCAAAGTTATCTTTTCCAATCAATCTATTGATCCATCCCTATAAGTGTCACAAACAGCCCTAGAATTCGTACCAAAATAACACCAAACGATAAACATCAACCAACTCTAATGTCACCAAGATACTCCAATGTCATCACAAGTATCCATGAAATTGATTATTCGATATGCATCAAATAACTCCAGATTCACAATATTCAATCCAACACAAAGAACTCAAAGACTGCTCAAAGATTTCCACCAGAGAAAGTAGGATGAAAATGTGCATCAACCCGTATGCATAGATTACCCCAATGTCAGCCCGAGAATCCACGAGTTGAGTGCCAAAACATACATCAAGTGAATCAATATAATACCCCATTGTCACCAAGGTATTCATATGTAAGACATACATCAAGTAATCTCAAATCCATAAAACTATTCAATCCGATAATAGTGAAACCTCAAAGGTAAAACCTCAATTCATCACAACAAGATAGAGAGGGAGAAACACTATATGATCTAACTATATTGACAAAGCTCGCGGTACATCAAGATCATGCTAAATCAAGAACACGAGAGTGAGTGAGAGGGAGAGAGATCAAACACATAGCTACGGTACATACCCTCAGCCCCAAGGGTGAGCTGCTCCCTCCTCATCATGGTGGCCGCCAGGATGATGAAGATGGCCTCTGGTGATGATTTCCCCCTTTGACAGGGTGCCAAAGAAGGCCTCCAGATGAGATCGCTTCGGTACAGAGAATTGCGGTGACGGAGCGGAAGTTCTAGGTTTCTTTCTGGGGCTTTTGGTATTTATAGGAATTTATGGCGTTGATTTCACGTCAAGGGGGCCCACGTGGGAGCGATAAGCCTGCCCAATGGGCCCTGGGGGGAGGGTGTCGGTGTCAAAACCGGCGGATCACGGGTAGGGGGTCCTGAACTGTGTGTCTAAGGTCCATGGTAACAGGAGACAAGGGACACGATGTTTACCCAGGTTCGGGCCCTCTCTATGGAGGTAATACCCTACGTCCTTCTTGATTGATATTGATGAATATGAGTATTACAAGAGTTGATCTACCTCGAGATCGTAATGGCTAAACCCTAGAGGTCTAGCTTGTATGGCTATGATAATGAGTATCCTATCCGGACTAAGTCCTCCGGTTTATATAGACACCAGGAGGATCTTGGGTTACACAAGGTCGGTTACAAAGAAGGGAATCTACATATCCTATCGCCAAGCTTGCCTTCCACGCCAAGGAGAGTCCTATCCGGACACGAGTACAGTCTTCGGTCTTCGTATCTTCACAGCCCATCAGTCCGGCCCATGGCTAACAGGCCGGATGCCCGAGGACCCCTTAATACAGGACTCCCTCAGTAGCCCCCGAACCAGGCTTCAATGACGAGGTGTTCGTCATGTAGATTGTCTTCATCATTGCAAGGCGGGTTCCTCCTCCCACGTCCTCCAAGTAGGGTGTTCGGCTTTCAATTCAACGCCACACCCCTCGGCTTCTGTGCATTTATGACTTCATCTTCCACGTGTCAGGCGAACATGGATAGTCAAGGTATTTTTTTGCAAATAACACCCTAGCCCTGCAAGAAAGAGTTTCTATTTAAAGAGATTGGATCTCAGATCCTTTCAGCATCACGCGGAGAAAATCCTCAGGCACTGCCAGGCAAAACCATTCCAACATGGCCAACATTCCTGGCTCCTCTTCCCGTTCCAACCTAGAGAGGGGCGAGTGGGAGAGGTGCTCTGTGCCCCACAGCCAATTAGCGAAGCTACAAACGCAAGGATTTCTTCCTCCTGCAGATCTGGTCCCTGTTCGAGCAGGATTGGCCTCCTTCAACGGAAAAACCTAGGCAGAGGATTTCCCCAATCCGTCTGCAGGAGAACGAGTGTGCTTTGTCCCCTATCTACTAAGGGGTGTGGGGTTCCCAATTCACCCATTCCTTCGAGGGCTTCTGGAGTACTACGGCCTTCAGCTACATAATTTTACTCCGGTCTCCGTTCTGCACATCGCGGGCTATGTCGCTTTATGCGAACTATTCCTGGGTTGCGAGGCCCATTTCGATTTGTGGAGAAGAATGTTCTGCCTTGTGTGACGCCCCAAGACCGGAGCTTCAGATGCCTTCCAGGGTTTCGTCGTGTGTTTTGTTTGGTTCTTTGCATCGTGTGCATTGCATCATGTCATCATGTCATTTCTTTTTCTTAACTCAAATAAATAAATGGCATGGATCTTTGATCCATTTAAATCAAGGGAGTTCACATGGTGAAATTCTCTTTATAACATATAAAAGTCTCCTACTATTATTAGGGAGCTATTGTAAATATTCCATTAACTTGGAATCACCCATCACAAAATTGCATTACTCTTCAACTCTTCTTGTATCCGACTTAACTTCATATATTTTTCCTTGTCATCTCTCTCTCAAGCCATACCCATGCATCATCACCTCTCACTTCCTTCTTCTTTCATGTCTTTGCAAGCGACCTTATTCCTCCTCCATTAATGTTCATCTTTTCCCTATAAATCTTACCTTTTTCCTACACCCGCTCTGTAAAATTTCAGATCATTTGAAGTTATTTTGGTTGGGTTCAAAAATGGTTCAAGTTTGAATTTTAATTCAAACTTGAATTATTTTTCTATCCTTCAAATTTCCCAAACCACTTTTAGTAAATCGGGCATATTTCTTGGTTTCTAGAAATATGTCTCTCTCTCCTCTCATCCATTCCAAAACCCTTTGTACTTTCTTTCTATTTCTGTCTATGCAATATATAGAAAAGAGATCAGGTTTTTTAGAGGGAGAGTCCAATCCAGCAAGCCCAGCCGGTCACCTCCCCACTGGGCCGGCCTTTTGGCCCACCTAATCCTAACCCTAGGCCGATCCCAACTCCCTCGTTCTCTCCCTCATTCTCTCCCCTCGCGCCGCCAGGGAGCCCGATCCCGCTCGTCCCCATCTCCCTCTCGACCCCTTCGTCCCGATCCCACGCAACCACCACTGCCGAAGCTCCTCCTCCCCTCGCGTCCCTGCAGCGGCGCTGCTTCCCTGGAGGCCGCCCTCCCCAGCAAACTCCTCTGTCTCCCCTCCGTCGCCTCCCCGCCATGGCGCGGCCCCTCCGCCCTGCTGCTTCGTCCATGACCTCCGCCGGACCTCTCCTGCACCTCCGCGTCGCCGGAGTTCTCAGCCTCCCCCCTCGCTCGCGTCCACAGCCGTGAGGCAGTGCCCCGTCGCGCGCCCATGGTCCTCCCTTCTTCGTCGTGAGCGGCAACAGGAGCGTCGTTGAGCCCTCGTGCCCGCGACCCTGCGGCCACGTTGACCATCAGCTCCGGCCGCTGAGCTCCCTGCTATGCGCGTCCCGTCTCCGACCCCTGCGCCTCGCCCGCTGGCGAGTCCCTTCTCCGGCGTTCCTTGTTCCCCTCTCCCTGCTACACCTCTCCATGCTCCTTCCCCGCTGTCCAGGGATGCCTCTAGCCCAGTGCACAACCACAGACGGCCGCACCTGCCAGCAGATTTTCGCCGAGTCCCTTATTGTTGTCTCAAACGGAAGTTCAGCGATGCTCTGCCACCCCGACCAGGGCGCCAAGTACCGCGACTTCGACTCTTGCTCTACATGTACTGTGGCACTGAAGACCTTGATGCGACAAGTCCATCTCCGAGGATTTCACCAAGTACCATGACGGCCGTTATTCGCCAAGTACCCCTTCGGATCACCAAGTTTCGACTACCATCGCCGTGAACCGCTTTCGAAACGTGTATCACTAACGCCAAGTACTAGTTCTACGAGGACCGCCAAGTTCGTCTTCCGTCGTCTCCGAAATCGTCAAGTACCACGTCGATACGGGAACAACTACCCTCGACGTGCATTTTGCCAAGTACCACTACCGTCGACCCTCGAGGACTCCGTGGACGTCAAGTTTCTCGCCGTGACCCTGAACATCTATGAAAACTTGTGCAACTAAGAACGTGAACGACTACCATTGCGATAACATCTACTCCACTACCGTCACGAGAACGTCGACTTCCACTACTTCCCCTACACCGCATCGAACTCGAACCCCTCCGATAACGCACGCTTCGAAGGTATAACCCCAAGACGACTCACATGAACGAAATGCATGTTGTATGAGATGCACCCTTGTTCGCCTCGAGTCCGAACTATCGGTGCACGTTGCCCCTCTTTTGCCTTGCCACCGACATGTGGGACACCCGGTATCCGGGATCACTCCTCGTCACTCTTGCACCTTTCGCGCACCCACACTTGTTCCTTTGCACTAGCATCTCATTTGAGTTGCCGGATCACCGGAATGTTGCCATGGTAACATTTCCGTTTTGCCGCCGTGGCACCCCTTTTCCCTTCCGCCATGGCGACAAATGCCTCATATCTTATCATGTCAACGTTTTCATAAATACTGCATAAAACTTGCAATGTCATCCGCATCATGATAACAACATTTAAAATGGTTAGTTTGTTGTTGCACCAAATTGCTAAATGCATATGAGGATTATTGGAATCGTTCTTTGATGTTTCCGGCCTCATTTAAACTTGCTTAAATGTGTAGTTTTCATATGCTTCACCTCTTGCCATGCTTAATAACATTTAATATTGCTGGGTACATAAACGAGATAGAAGTAAACAATTGATGTGGTGTTCCGTCAATATGCAACTCGTTGCATATTGAGCTCCACTTAACTTGTAGTTTTGTTTGTGCCCTTTGTCATGCCATGCATATTTAAACCGTACATGCATCATACTTGTTTGCGCATCATGCCATGTTTATGTGGTGGTTGTTTACTATGTTGTTTGCTTCTTTCTAGTGTTGCTTCTTCGGGTTAGTCCGACAACATCGCGTTTGTGAGGATCCGTTCGACTTTGTCCATTTGTCTTCTTCATGGACTCGTTCTTCTTCCTTGTGAGATCTCAGGCAAGATGACCATACCCTCGAAATCACTTCTGTCTTTGCTTGCTAGATGCTCGCTCTTTTGCTATGCCTATGCTGCGATACCTACCACTTGCTATATCATGCCTCCCATATTGTCATGCCAAACCTCTAACCCACCTTGTCCTAGCAAACTGTTGTTTGGCTATGTTACCGCTTTGCTCAGCCCCTCTTATAGCATTGTCAGTTGCAGGTGAAGATTGGAGTTTGTTCCATGTTGGAACATGATTATTGTTGGGATATCACAATATCTCTTATTTAATTAATGCATCTATATACTTGGTAAAGGGTGGAAGGCTCGGCCTTATGCCTGGTGTTTTGTTCCACTCTTGCCGCCCTAGTTTCCGTCATACCAGTGCTATGTTCCTTGATTTTGCGTTCCTTACACGGTTGGGTTATAACGGGAACCCCTTGACAGTTCACCTTGAATAAAACTCCTCCAGCAAGGACCAACATTGGTTTTACCATTTGCCACCTAGCCTTTTCTTTCCCTTGGGTCGGCCGGCTCAAGGGTCATCTTTATTAAACCCCCGGGCCAGTGCTCCTCTGAGTGTTGGTCCACCTTGTCAGCCGTCGGTGGCCACCAGGGGCAACTCTGGGCTGGCCTACCGAAAGTTTGGACAATCCGGTGTGCCCTGAGAACGAGATATGTGCAGCTCCTATCGGGATTTGTCGGCACATTCGGGTGGCTTTGCTAGTCTTGTTTTACCATTGTCGAAATGTCTTGTAACCGGGATTCCGAGTCTGATCGGGTCTTCCTGGGAGAAGGAATATCCTTCGTTGACCGTGAGAGCTTGTGATGGGCTAAGTTGGGACACCCCTGCAGGGTTATGAACTTTCGAAAGCTGTGCCCGCGGTTATGGGCAGATGGGAATTTGTTAATGTCCGGTTGTAGAAAACCTGAAGCTTAACTTAATTAAAATGCATCAACCGCGTGTGTAACCGTGATGGTCTCTTTCCGGCGAAGTTCGGGAAGTGAACACGATGTTGGAGTTATGCTTGATGTAGGTTGTTCTTGGATCACTTCTTGATCATAGATTCTCGAACGTGCTTTGCCTTCTCGCTCTCATTTGCGTAAGTTAGCCACCATATATGCTAGTGCTTGCTGCAGACTCCACCTCACTACCTTTCCCTACCTATAAGCTTAAATAGTCTTGATCGCGAGGGTGTGAGATTGCTGAGTCCCCGTGACTCACAGATTCTTCCAAAACCAGTTTGCAGGTGCCGATGATACCGTGCAGATGACACAACCAAGCTCAAGGAGGAGCTCGATGAAGATCGTGTTCGTTATGTTGTTCCGTTTCTAGTTGAACAGTAGTGGAGCCCAGTTGGGACGATCGGGGATCTATGTAGCTTTTGGGGTAGTCTTCTATTATTTTGGTTCCGTAGTCGGACCTTGTTTGTATCTGGATGTGGTAATGCTTTATTCATGTATTGTGTGAAGTGGCGATTGTAAGCCAACTATGTACCTCTTATCTTATTCATTACATGGGTTGTGAAAAGATTACCTCACTTGCGACATTGCTTACAATGCGGTTATGCCTCTAAGTCGTGCTCCGACACATGGGAGATATAGCCGCATCGTGGGCGTTACAAGTTGGTATCAGAGCCTTCCCCGACTTAGGAGCCCCCTGCTTGATCGAATCGCTGGCGTTGTTGAGTCTAGAAAATGTTTTGAGTCTTATAGGATTATATATATTGGAGAGTAGGAATCCTTTTTACTCCTCAGTCCCTTCGTCGCTCTGGTGAGGTATCCTGACGTAGAGTTTTGACTCTTCTCTTCTCAAATTTCACTAAATTTTTTTAGGATCACGCGGGTATCTTGGAATCGTTCTGATGGTTTTGTGACGAGAACATTGTTCTTGGTGCCTCCTGACATTTAGGGGTTGTGGCAGTGTCCCGGGGAGTTGAGCTCCGAGGTGTTGTCGTTACAATTTTATCGTTGTAGTTCTGTTATACCTGAGTTTCGTTGACATCGAAAATCTCTTTTATGCAGTTGTTGGTGAGATAACCTCGACGCCACCCAGTACTGGGGCGGGAGTTTGGGAGTATTGCCATAACTCGTATAACGGATGCTTTTCGAAGGTTGAGGTAAATGATTTCCGAAGGTTTCTTGGTTATGTGTTGAAGGATGGATACAGCTGGATGTAGGATTTGCTAGTTTTGGGTGAGATATTATGCTTCCCCTGTATCCCCAACACCTGATTGCATAACCGGAAAATTTCGGGAGTTTATAAGTGGGAATTCAAGTAGCTCTTAGGATATCTTTCCGACAGATGCATGATATGAGATTGGGGTTCGACGTCTAGTGGTCCGCCTATCCACGGTTGGTTTTACAGTGGTCTCGTTGTGTCTTAAAGAGTCCTTGGCTATGCTGACTCGGGGATGCTTCGTATGTCATGTGCACTGCCTTGTACATGATGGTGCTGTACGATCAAGCCCATGTAGGTCCCACCACAAAAACTTCGGACGAAATCTCTATCATATGTTTGTTCTGGCTTATTCTGCAAGCCGATCCTTTGTTTTGTTTTGAATTGTGGTATTCGAGTTGCTTCAGAGTCAAATGTTGATTCCATACCTTTCCTAAGCGGTGTTCTCATATTCCTATGTGAATACAAATCCTTTTTGATCTTCGTGTTTGACATCTCAATTTCTTCCGAACCGGTGTGTCTCTCTTCAAGTGGATCCGTTCATTTCAACATCCGCAAGATCAATTATCAGTTCTTCTCAACGTTGTTTGTTTCATCCGTCCCAAGTTGCCTTTTTTTCCCGCCCTCCCACCCTTTTTCTTCAAGGGCTCAGATTTCTGAATCAAGTATCCATTTTATTCATGTGACTTTTTCTCCATTCCTTTCTTTCAATGTTCTTACCTGGTGATTCTCATGAAGATTCTAATGGAGCTTCAAGTTCGTCACTCTTCAATCATTTTCTTCTCCGGTGGTTTTGATTCTAGCTTTGTTGATCATATCCTTTTTCCTCGTTTCTAATGTTTTCTCATGCCGGTGCAATTCTTAATCATCCTTTTCTCGCTATTCAATTGTTCCGGAGTGCTCAAGATATCTCGAAGATTCGTGTTTCCACTCTGCATTCGTTCAAGATCTTTCGAGGATGTTCTCTCATTCAAGCCTTTTAATTCAACTGGTGCAATCTCTCTTTTCAAGCAATCATTTCAATGGTGTTTCTTTTGAGTGGGCCCTAACCCACAGGTCTTTTCCCAGGATCTTACCTGACTCTTCTAATCTTCCCGGAGTTGCTCTCAATTTTTTTTCCAAGTTTAATGTAAGAATGAATTATCATCAGTCCTATGTGTTTCGCTAAGATCAGTCAAATTCTTTTCATCGTTGGATCAACCCCTTCGCTTTTCATTCTCCCGGAGTATCTCAATAATTCAGGGTGGTGTTTCTCGTCGTAATTCTCAGATTTTGAAGACCGAAGGAGAGTTTCTCTTTAATCTTGCTCCATTCTCTTCAAGACTCATGGTGCTAGCTTGTTTCCATCCTCTCATAATTATTTTCGAATGTGAGAATTCTTTTCACCCATCCGGAGCAATTCAGGAGTCTTTTCAGTTTGATCATCCGGATCCCATCATCTCAGAAGTATTCATTCTCAGCTTTCAGCTATCATTCTCCAAATCTAACCGGTGCATCATTCAAGTATATTCTCTAATCAGTTCATGATCTCTTAGTTCTCTTGTATCTAAACTCTCTCAACTATCTTCTTTCGTTTTCCAATTCTTCCCGGTGTTTCTTCTTGTTTTATTCGTTTTGTTCAATCCTTATGGTGGTTCGTTCAAGAATTCTCTTCCTTCGTTATCATACAGATTCATTCGTTGTTTTCCAAATCCTTCCGGTGGATCGTTAAAGACCTTCCCAAGTTGACGCTATATCTATCTTAATCCTTTCTACGAGAATAAGTAGCATGCCAAATCCATTGTTTGTCATCAATTTAATTGGTGAAGGATAATCATGATGTAATTCTTATGCTTGTTTCATCAAGTGATTCAATTCCATATTCCGGAGATTCATCATATCCTCTATTTCAATGGTTTCATCTTTTCTTTTCCTGGAGTTCCTAGCTCTCTCAATTATATCACCACGAAGATCCATCTAAAGCATTACAAGGCTTTACCTTGTGTTTTCAATTTCTCTTTCTTTTTATCATCATTTTGTTACCGGAGTTCTTCATGGATGTTCTACATGATGATTCATCAAGGATTTAATTCCCTTCGCGAAGTGTTCATCAAGATTCTTTTCAGAGGAGCTCAAGCCTTCTTCATCTTGCAATCCGGAGTGCAATTCTTTCTACCGTATCATTGGAGGTGGTATTATGTCATTCTTGATAATTTGAGTTCATGTTTCATGGTTCACATGTTGTTAAGAATGAGGTATTGTAAATCCATCAATCTCGTCATTGGAGTTATCTTGGGTTATATTTCACCTAAAGCCTTCCCTAAGGATTGTTGCTATTTATGGTGCTTATAAATGACCCAAGTTCTTCATTTATCCTCCCGGTGATATAGTTTCTCGTCTCCTTGTAATATCAATCCAATCAAATCTTTTTCGTGAGTGGCAAGTTGTCACCTCATAATTTTGAGATGTTTACTATAAGCCCATATCAAGCTTATCCTTTTTCGTTGTTAGTTTTCCAACAACTCCGCTCGAACCTTCTCCTAAAGATGCTTTTGCAAGCTCATTTAAGGTAGAAGATGTTGTTTTCTCCTCTGTTCATTCCATTCCTTTTCTCTCTTTTCTTCCGGAGGCATTGTGTTGTTGCTCTCTTCAACCCTTCTTCTTGTTCTTGTCAGGACCTTGTTATTTTCATGCTTATCCATTTAACCAGAGTGTTGTGCCTTTTGCTCAAGTTCTTTTCGCCTTATCAAGCCTTGCATCTCTTTTCAACCGGAGTGTTGTCCGAATTTGTTCTTCCTTGTTCCTCTTCCCTACCGGAGTGCTTTCAACTTTGTGCATCTTCATTGTTGTCTTTGCTGAAAATGGCTTAACCTTTTCAAGGTTCTTTGGTTTCACTCGTTTGTCAAAGAAGCAACTTAGTTTTACCTCTTCTCTTTCTCTTCCGTTTTCCCTCCGGTGCCATTCTAGATCTCGGGACGAGATCCTCTCATAGTGGTGGAGTGTTGTGACGCCCCAAGACCGGAGCTTCAGATGCCTTCCAGGGTTTCCAGGTTTCGTCGTGTGTTTTTTTTGGTTCTTTGCATCATGTGCATTGCATCATGTCATCATGTCATTTCTTTTTCTTAACTCAAATAAATAAATGGCATGGATCTTTGATCCATTTAAATCGAGGGAGTTCACATGGTGAAATTCTCTTTATAACATATAAAAGTCTCCTACAATTATTAGGGAGCTATTGTAAATATTCCATTAACTTGGAATCACCCATCACAAAATTGCATTACTCTTCAACTCTTCTTGTATCCGACTTAACTTCATATATTTTTCCTTGTCATCTCTCTCTCAAGCCATACCCATGCATCATCACCTCTCATTTCCTTCTTCTTTCATGTCTTTGCAAGCGACCTTATTCCTCCTCCATTAATGTTCATCTTTTCCCTATAAATCTTACCTTTTTCCTACACCCGCTCTGTAAAATTTCAGATCATTCGAATTTGTTTTGGTTGGGTTCAAAAATGGTTCAAGTTTGAATTTTAATTCAAACTTGAATTATTTTTCTGTCCTTAAAATTTCCCAAAATACTTTTAGTAAGTCGGGCATATTTCTTGGTTTCTAGAAATATGTCCCTCTCTCCTCTCATCCATTCCAAAACCCTCTATACTATCTTTCTATTTCTGTCTATGCAATATATAGAAAAGAGATCAGGTTTTTTAGAAGAAAGAGAGGAGAGGGAGAGCCCAATCCAGCAAGCCCAGCTGGTCGCCTCCCCACTGGGCCGGCCTTTTGGCCCACCTAATCCTAACCCTAGGCCGATCCCAACTCCCTCATTCTCTCCCCTCGCGCCGCCAGGGAACCCGATCCCGCTCGTCCCCATCTCCCTCTCGACCCCTTCGTCCCGGTCCCACGCAACCGCCACTGTCGAAGCTCCTCCTCCCCTCGCGTCCCCGCAGCGGCGCTGCTTCCCTGGAGGCCGCCCTCCCCAGCAAACTCCTCTATCTCCCCTCCGTAGCCTCCCCGCCATGGCGCGGCGCCTCCGCCCTGCTGCTTCGTCCATGACCTCCGCCGGACCTCTCCTGCACCTCCGCATCGCCGGAGTTCTTAGCCTCCCCCTCACTCGCGTCCACAGCCGCGAGGCAGTGCCCCCTCGCACGCCCATGGTCCTCCCTTCTTTGTCGTGAGCGGAAAAAGGAGCGTCGCCGAGCCCTCGTGCCCGCGACCCTGCGACTGCATTGACCATCAGCTCCGGCCGCTGAGCTCCCTGCTGCGCGCGTCCCGTCTCCGACCCCTGCGCCTCGCCCGCTGGCGATTCCCTTCTCCGGCGTTCCTTGTTCCCCTCTCCCTACTACACCTCGCCATGCTCCTTCCCCGCTGTCCAGGGCTGCCTCTAGCCCAGTGCATAACCACAGACGGCCGCACCTGCCAGCAGATTTTCGCCGAGTCCCTTGTTGCTGTCTCAAACGGAAGTTCAGCGATGCTCTGCCACCCCGACGAGGGTGCCAAGTACCACGACTTCGACTCTTGCTCGACAAGTACCGTGGCACCGAAGACCTTGATGCGACAAGTCCATCTCCGAGGATTTCACCAAGTACCATGACGACCATTATTCGCCAAGTACCCCTTTGGATCACCAAGTTTCGACTACCATCACCGTGAACCGCTTTCGAAACATGTATCACTAACGCCAAGTACTAGTTCTACGAGGACCGCCAAGTTCATCTTCCGTCGTCTCCGAAATCGCCAAGTACCACGTCGATACGAGAACAACTACCCTCGATGTGCATTTTGCCAAGTACCACTACCGTCGACCCTCGAGGACTCCGTGGACGTCAAGTTTCTCGCCGTGACCCTGAACATCTACGAAAACTTGTGCGACTAAGAACGTGAACGACTACCGTTGCGAGAACGTCTACTCCACTACCGTCGCGAGAACGTCGACTTCCACTACTTCCCCTGCACCGCATCGAACTCGAACCCCTCCGATAACGCACGCTTCGAAGGTATAACCCCTAGACGACGCCCGTGAACAAAATGCATGTTGTATGAGATGCACCCTTGTTCACCTCGAGTCCGAACTATCGGTGCACGTTGCCCCTCTTTTTCCTTGCCACCGACATGTGGGACACCCGGTATCCGGGATCACTCCCCGTCACTCTTGCACCTTTCGCGCACCCACACTTGTTCCTTTGCACTAGCATCTCATTTGAGTTGCCGGATCATCGGAATGTTGCCATGGTAACATTTCCGTTTCGCCGCCGTGGCACCCCTTTTCCCTTCCGCCATGGCGACAAATGCCTCATATATTATCATGTCAACGTTTTCATAAATACTGCATAAAACTTGCAATGTCATCCGCATCATGATAACAACATTTAAAATGGTTAGTTTGTTGTTGCACCAAATTGCTAAATGCATATGAGGATTACTGTAATCGTTCTTTGATGTTTCCGGCCTCATTTAAACTTGCTTAAATGTGTAGTTTTCATATGCTTCACCTCTTGCCATGCTTAATAACATTTAATATTGTTGGGTACATAAACGAGAGAGAAGTAAACAATTGATGTGGTGTTCCGTCAATATGCAACTCGTTGCATATTGAGCTCCACTTAACTTGTAGTTTTGTTTGTGCCCTTTGTCATGCCATGCATATTTAAACTGGACATGCATCATACTTGTTTGCGCATCATGCCATGTTTATGTGGTGGTTGTTTACTATGTTGTTTGCTTCTTTCCGGTGTTGCTTCTTCGGGTTAGTCCGACAACGTCGCGTTTGTGAGGATCGGTTCGACTTCGTCCGTTTGTCTTCTTCATGGACTCGTTCTTCTTCCTTGCGGGATCTCAGGCAAGATGACTGAGGGAGTCCTGGATTAGGGGGTCTCCGGATAGCCGGACTATATCCATTGGCCGGACTGTTAGACTATGAAGATACAAGATTGAAGACTTCATCTCGTGTCCGGATGGGACTCTACTTGGCGTGGAAGGCAAGCTAGGCAATACAGATATGGATATCTCCTCCTTTGTAACCAACCTTGTGTAACCCTAACCCTCTCCGGTGTCTATATAAACCGAAGGGTTTTAGTCCGTAGGGCAACAACCATAACATACAATCATACCATAGGCTAGCTTCTAGGGTTTAGCCTCTCTGATCTCGTGGTAGATCTACTCTTGTACTACCCATATCATCAATATTAATCAAGCAGGACGTAGGGTTTTACCTCCATCAAGATGGCCCGAACCTGGGTAAAACATCGTGTCCCCTGCCTCCTGTTACCATCCGGCCTAGACGCACAGTTCGTGACCCCCTACCCGAGATCCGCTGGTTTTGACACCGACATTGGTGCTTTCATTGAGAGTTTCGCTGTGCCGTCGCCATCAGGAAGGATGTCTCATGCCGTCTTTAAAGACGACACTATTGCTGAGGGAACTTTGGCTATCGGCCAAACTCTCCGGCTAGGTGGTTTTCTTATGACCACCTGTTCGACCGCTGCGCCGACGATGACTTCTCGGGTCATCGAAAGCAATCTTCACGTCAACTCGGAACTCGCCGAGCAGTTAGATCCAATGAAGCTCTCTTCCCTGAACGAGCTCTTGGATCGCATCGCCGCCCTGGGAGTCGCTACAGACTACGATCAGATTGGGCCCAAACCCGATCTGAGAGAGATCAACTCTCCCCAGGTCACCCATCACATTGCAGTGGTGGAGGAACAATGCGGCAACCTGTCATCTATCTGAAGGACTAGCTATGCCCGGATTCCCGATCCCTCCAAGCCGGATACCCGCGGAGGGGAGGACGTCACTCAAGGCCTGAACCTAGAATCTGGCAGCGGGCTTGATTTATCCGAAAACATCCAAGAATCCAAACTTCCGAGTTCGGAAACTCCTTGTCCCCCGAGTCATAGATTGGGTGAGGATTCGTATTCAATTCCACCCACCCACCCAAACTTACATGATCTATCCCAAATTAGGCAAGAGCCCGAAGAAACAGTACACCATTTCTGGGCCAGATTCCTCCTGGTCATGAACAGGATAAAGGACTACCGCGAGGAAGACGCAATTTCATTCTTCTGTAATAATTGCACAAACAAGGGAATCCTCAACGCCATAAGTCACCGCGAAATTACACGCTTTGCCGACTTGGTGTCCATAGTACGAAAGTACTGTGTGATGGAAAGCGCCTGGAAAACCGAAATAAAATTTTGGGATAATCCGGCCCTGAATACAAACCCAGTCCGAAATAAAAGGGTGCATTATCACAATACACCTGAGTTAACTACCAAAAAGAAAAAGCCCTCTACGGGGCAAGGAACCGTACTGGAGGGATGGCTCAACGGACCCTGCAAAATTCATAGTACAGCGGATGCAATACCAACGCACAACCTTAGAGCATGTTGGATACTACGGCAGGTGGCCAAAAGTGGTGAGGATCTACTCCTCCCAAATACCACAAAGCACCATCCCGTGGAAAACAATACGGTGTTAACGGTCTTTGAGACCTTTGCGTCAAATAATAGACGCAAGCGAACACTCCATAGCATGGCCGAAATCTGCCACGTAGCAGAAATAAATCCTTGGAGTGACACGGCTATTACCTGCAATGCTAGTGACGAACCCAAATTCCGAACAACCCGAGCACCAGCCGCACTGGTCCTCAGTCCAATCGTGGACGGCTTTCGACTCACCAAGGTACTCATGGACGGCGGCAGCGGATTAAACCTCATCTATGAGGAAACTCTTCAAAAGATGGAAATAGACTGGAGCCGCATTGAGCAAAGTAGCACAACCTTTAGAGGAATCATCCCCAGTCGGGAAGCACGCTGTGCTGGGAAAATCACACTAGATGTGGTATTCGGCACGCCGAATAATTACAGGTCCGAAGAAATTACATTCCAAGTGGCCCTGTTCAGCAGCGGATACCATGCTCTACTAGGGCGGGAGGCGTTTACAATCTTCCAAGCCATACCCCATTACGGGTACATGAAGCTCAAAATGCCCGGGCCCAACGGAATCATCACCCTTGCTAGTGATCCGGACATAGCACTCTGCACCGAAAATAAGACAGCCGCACTGGCCCTTGAGGCACTATCCGAAGCCCTAGCGACCGAGGAACTAACTGCGCTACGCTCCATGGTGAACAGGGACGACGTGATACTCGATAAAAGATCCAACTCCACCTCCTTTAAACTGGCGGACGAAATAGTCAAATTCCAAGTCCATCCAACGGACCCTACAAAAACAGCTTCCATCGAGGCACAACTAAACGCTGATGTCGACGCCGCACTGCGAGAGTTCCTACGTGAGAACTGGGATATTTTTGCCTGGCACCCTTCAGACATGCCAGGAATCCCACGCAGGTTAGCTGAGCACAGCCTAAATATCCTAAAAGGATCCAAGCCAGTCAAGCAGGCTCTTCGACGTTTCTCCGAACCTAAGAGACAAGCCATGGGAGAGGAACTAGCCAAGCTATCGGAGGCCGGATTCATCAGAGACATAAAACATCCGGACTGGCTAGCGAACCTGGTGATGGTACCAAAGAATGACAAATCCTGGCGCTTGTGCGTCGATTTTAAGGACCTTAACAAGGCCTGCCCAAAGGATCCCTTCGCCCTCCCCCGCATCGATCAAATCATCGATGCTACCGCAGGACACGATTCATTTTGTTTCCTCGACGCATACTCTGGCTACCATCAAATTAAAATGGCAGAGCCAGACCAAGCCGCAATGGTATTCATCACACCATACGGCCCATTCTGCTTCAACACAATCCCTTCGGGCTCAAAAACGCCGGCGCAACATATCATCGCATGATTCAGACATGTCTGGCAAACCAGATCGGCAAAACAGTGGAGGCATACGTAGATGACGTGGTCATTAAAACCATGCATGTCGAAACTCTAGTAGACGACTTGAGGCTCACATTCGACAACCTCCGAACATATGACATCAAGCTCAATACAGAAAATGTGTTTTCGGCATACCAACCGGAAAGCTCCTGGGATTCATTGTCTCCAGTAGAGGTATTGAAGCTAATCCGGCCAAAATCCGAGCGTTGTCATAGTTTGCTACCCCAACAGACCTCAGACAAATACAAAAATTGACTGGATGTGTGGCGGCTCTAGGTCGCTTTATCTCCCGCTTGGGAGAAAAGGCATTACCCCTTTATCGCCTCCTCCGGCGCATCGAGCACTTCGAGTGGACGGATGCCGCCACGGCCGGACTCAACGAAATAAAAGCCATATTGGCAACAAACCCAGTCCTGGCCGCGCCAAACATTGGCGAACCAATGCTACTATATATTGCGACAACTCATCAAGTAGTAAGTGCAGTGCTCGTCGTCGAGCGAGAAGTGGACGGACACAAATTACCCCTTCAAAAGCCGGTTTACTATGTGTCCACTGTCCTTACTCCATGCAAATCACGGTACCCGCATTATCAAAAGATAGCGTACACGGTATTTATGGCATCCCGGAAGCTGCGACACTACTTTCAAGAGTGTTCGATAACGGTAGCCTTGGAAGAACCACTTAACAATATTATAAACAACCGTGACGCGATGGGTCGGATTGCCAAATGGGCCATTGAGCTCCTCCCGTTCGACATAACTTACAAGCCATGGCGAGCTATTAAGTCGCAAGTTTTGGCTGACTTCGTCGCTGAGTGGACGGAAGCCGAACTCCCTAAAGAGTACGGCACATATTCAAACTGGATCATACACTTCGAAGGCTCCAAAATGTTGGCTGGTGTAGGGGCTGGCGTCGTTTTGACGTCCCCAATAGGAGATACCGTTCAATACGTACTACAGATAATGTATACGAACTCCAACAACGCAGCCGAATATGAGGCCCTTCTACATGGTCTCCGGATGGCAGTATCCATGGGCATTCAACGCCTAGAGGTGCGCGGGGATTCGAACCTCGCGATATCCCAAATAAATGGGGACTTTGATGCCAAGGATCCGAAAATGGCAGCTTATCGCAATGCCGTCTTAAAAATGTCAGCTCGGTTCGAGGGGCTCAAATTTCACCATGTGGCTCGGGAAAACAATCAGGCGGCGGATATCCTCGCCCGCATCGGTGCAAAACGCGACGCGGTCCCTCCCGACATATTTCTGGAAAGGCTCTTCAAGCCATCCGTAGCATGGGAAGGGGACACCAGTAATAACAGTCCGGACCCGGCCAAAATACCCGATACCGAACTCTCTGACACAATCGGAGGCTCCGCCACCGAAATAACACATTCAACCCACGAAATAATGGCCATTATTGCCCCGTGGACAGAACCATTCCTGGCCTACCTAACTATGCAGGAACTTCTGGAGGACCAAAATGAGGCACGCTACATAGTGCGGCAATCCAAGGCCTACAGGGTCCATGAGGGAGAATTGTACAAAAAAGCGCTACCGGAGTCCTTCAAAGGTGCATCTCCAAAGAGGAAGGGCGGAACCTTTTGGCAGAAATTCACGCCGGACTCGGCGGTCATCATGCCGCAGCCCGGGATCTTGTAAGGAAGGCCTTCCGTACAGGATTCTGGCCAATGGCCCGGGTAGATGCACAGGACTTGGTCCAACGTTGCGCCGGTTTCCAGCTCTTTGCAAATCAAAGCCACATGCCACCCACCGCCCTCCAAACAATCCCCATTACATGGCCCTTCGCGGTCTGGGGGCCTGACATGGTTGGACCCCTTAAAGGGGGAACCCACAAGAAAAAAATACTTATTGGTCATGGTGGATAAATTCACCAAATGGATAGAGGCTAAACCAGTTAAAGCAGCCGAATCCGGACCGGTGATAGATTTCATATCCGGGGTTGTACACCGTTACGACATCCCCCACAGCATCATCACTGATAACGACACGAACTTCACGACCAACGAGGTAAAACTCTGGTGCAGCAAAATGGGCATCAAGCTCGATTATGCTTCAGTCTATCACCCACAAACCAACGGTCAAGTCAAACGAGAAAATGGTCTTATAATGAGCGGCATTAAACCCAGATTAGTGCGCTCCTTAACGGAGTCTGACACGCACTGGGTAGAGGAGCTCGACTCCGTACTCTGGGGGCTGCGGACCACGCCGAATCGTAGTACCGAATATACACCGTTTTTTATGGTGTACGGCAGAGGCAGTCCTGCCCTATGACATAATTCATGACTCACCTCGAGTGCGCATGTACGAAGAAAGAGAAGCCGAGCTCGATCGGCAGGACAGTCTGGACACCTTGGAGGAAGAGCGCGATGTAGCCAAAGCCCGTTCCGCATTTTACCAGCAACAGGCTCGCAGATACCAAAGCAGAGAAGTATGGGCCAAAACTTATAGCGTTGGCGAACTATTTCTACGACTGCTGGATAAGAAAAAGAACAAGCTCGAGCCCAAATGGGAAGGTCCCTTCATTATCGACCAAGTTCTGACCGGTGGAGCGTACCAACTACGGGATGCATCGACCAGTCGACTCGAGCCGAACCCATGGAACGCATCCAGGCTTCGAAGATTCTACGCCTAGCATCGGACTCTATGTTAGTCCCCTCCCTTTGTCCATTTTCTGCATATGCACCATCTGTCTTGTTTCCCTTTCTTTCCTTTATTTCTCTAGGCCTTCAAGGGTCACCTTGTGCCTGACTCATACATTACAGATGCGCTAGCCACACTCTTCGTACCTGGGGGCTTCTTTCACAGAAGCTTAAATTATTTACCTGGGCCTCACGCCCAACACATGTGTTATACTTCCGCATGTACCTTTTTTCACCATTATATGCATCGATATGACTTCAATTTTGGCCAAGCTGGGTTGCCTGGCTCTTATATTTATGCCCTACGTTCCCGTTAATTCGGCTAGGGCATAAGGGGAGCACCTCTGCGATTGTTACCGCCAGGTCAGCCGGGCGTGTACCTCAGACTGGGTGAAGCCGAAAGCTAGCGTTCCTAAGGGAATATTCGGTCGGTGAACAAAAGATGACTTTTATTTATTACCCATTTCTGCCCCCAGATGCTTTTTCTGCGCTTCTTGTCGCAGTCCGAACATGCACTTTAGGGCATGCTTACCCAGGGAAAGGAACCCTTAACGGAACTATTCTCCCTGGAAGATGTTTCTTACTACCCATGTAATATAACATAACTAGTTGGGCACTTGTCTGATAAAGCACTAATGACCCCTACGCCTAGTCTCCATGCATCCCCCGGTTCTTACATAACCGAGAGGGTATTCGGATACACTCCGGACCGTCGGGTCCCGAGGTCGAAGCAAAAAGTTCCGCCACGACAAACGATCTACAATCCGGCTAGAAGGCATTATACATGTCACTTTAAAATTACATAGTCAATTTGACTGGTTGAATTCCTCTTCAATACCATCCAAAAGGCTGTCTAGTCTATAGTCCTGTTGGGAATACTTTGTGGCCAATTCTACTTGACCGTACACTAAGCTCACAAGGATCTCCTTCCCATTGGGCCCCACAGGTCCGACTTCGGCCATGTGGTTCGGGTCAGCCTTCGTGTACCGTGTCTTCACCATTGCCCAGGCTTCCCTGGCGCCCTGACGGCATGCCGATATCTTCCATAATCGGAAGCGCCACCGCGCTCCCTTTAGCTTTTCTGCAATCTCTCCAAGGCCTTCGGGTATGGAGAGGGATGGCCACAAGGCCTGGGCGACGCCTTGCATCACCTGCCGAACTCGTTCGTGCAGCTGTGAGAGCTCGGGAAGTAGGTCACCCGTTGAACCGGGCATTTCCTCGGCAGGACAACCTGTTAGCATACCTACAGACATAACTCTGTCAGCCAGCTTCCTCGTCGAACTCTTTTTCAAAGTTCGTTCAAGCACTTACTAAATATGCCGCGTCGAAGCTGCCGATTTTCCTTAACAGAGTCCGACAGTTGGGCGCAACCATGTTGTAGTTCCATGCCCAACTTGGTGTTGGCATCTTGGAGATCATTTTTCTCCTGCCTCACCCTCGTAAGCACGTTCTCACCGGCCTTCAGCTGGCGTTGGAGCTGTTGCTTATCCGGATTTACTCCAGTGTCATCTACAATTTTATCGTCAGATCTGCATACACGCCGCATTCTATATGATACTTATAATTTGAAGAATATGTTACCAGAGGGGGTCTCTTTGGGCTCCCCTGCTGTGGCCAGAAAAAGGTCATATTGCAACGTCTTGAGCTTGCGTTGGTTTTCCCAGAAGAGGAAGGGATGATGCAGCAGAGTAGCGTAAGTATTTCCCTCAGTTTTTGAGAACCAAGGTATCAATCCAGTAGGAGCCCACGCTCAAGTCCCTATACTTGTGGGTTATCAAATCCTTCTTGCTACGTCTTGAGCTTGCGTTGGTTTTTCCCCAAAGAGGAAGGGATGATGCAGCAGAGTAGCGTAAGTATTTCCCTCAGTTTTTGAGAACCAAGGTATCAATCCAGTAGGAGCCCATGCTCAAGTCCCTCGTACCTGCACAAAGCAATAGCTACCCGCAACCAACGCGATTAGGGGTTGTCAAGCCCTTCACGGTCACTTACGAGAGTGAGATCTGATAGATATAATATTTTTGGTATTTTTGATATAAAGATGCAAAGTAAAAAGTAAAAGCAAAGTAAATAGCAAAACAATATAAAAGTGATGGAGATTGACATGCTGAGAATAGATCCGGGGGCCATAGGTTTCACTGGTGGCTTCTCTCAAGAGCATAAGTTTTCTACGGTGGGTGAACAAATTACTATTGAGCAATTGACAGAATTGAGCATAGTTATGAGAATATCTAGGCATGATCATGTATATAGGCATCACGTCCGTGACAAGTAGATCGAAACGATTCTGCATCTACTACTATTACTCCACTCATCGACCGCTATCCAGCATGCATCTAGAGTATTAAGTTAAAAATAGAGTAACACTTTAAGCAAGATGACATGATGTAGAGAGATAAATTCATGCAATATGAAATAAACCCCATCTTGTTATCCTCGATGGCAACGATAGAATACGTGTCTTGCTGCCCCTTCTGTTACTGGGAAAGAACACCGTAAGATCGAACCCAAAGCTAAGCACTTCTCCCATGGAAAGAACTACCAATCTAGTTGGCCAAACCAAACAGATAATTCGAAGAGACTTGTAAAGGTAACCAATCATACATAAAAGAATTCAGAGAAGATTCAAATATTGTTCATAGATAGACTTGATCATAAACCCACAATTCATCGGTCTCAACAAACACACCGCAAAAGAAGAAGATTACATCGAATAGATCTCCACAAGAGAGGGGGAGAACATTGTATTGAGATCCAAAAAGAGAGAAGAAGCCATCTAGCTACTAACTATGGACCCGAAGGTCTGAGGTAAACTACTCACACTTCATCGGAGAGGCTATGATGATGTAGAAGCCCTCCGTGATGACGGCCCTCTCCGCGGAGCTCCGGAATAGGCCCCAAGATGGGATCTCATGGATACAGAAAGTTGCGGCGGTGTAATTAGGTTTTTGGCTCCTGTTATGATCGTTTGGGGGTACGTGGGTATATATAGGAGGAAGGAGTACGTCGGTGGAGCACCAAGGGGCCCACGAGGCAGGGGGCGCGCCCTGTAGGGGGGGGGGCGCCCCCTACTCTCGTGACCGCCTCCGGTGCTTTTTGGAGTAGGGTCCAAGTCTCCTGGGTCTTATCTGAGAAGAAAATCACGTTCCAAAAAGGATTTTTCTATTTGGACTCCGTTTGATATTCCGTTTCTTCGAAACACCGAAATAGGCAAAAAACAACAATTCTGGGCTGGGCCTCCGGTTAATAGGTTAGTCCCAAAAATAATATAAAAGTGGAAAATAAAGCCCAATATAGTCCAAAACAGTAGATAATATAGCATGGAGCAATCAAAAATTATAGATACGTTGGAGACGTATCAGGCATCCCCAAGCTTAATTCCTGCTCGTCCTCGAGTAGGTAAATGATAAAAAGAGAATTTTTGATGCGGAGTGCTACTTGGCATAATTTCAATGCAAAATTTCTTAATTGTGGTATGGATATTCAGATTAGAAAGATTCAAGACAAAAGTTCATATTGACATAAAGAATAATAACACTTCAAGCATACTAATAAAGTAATTATGTCTTCTCAAAATAACAGGGCCAAAGAAAGTTATCCCTACAAAATCATATAGTCTGGCTATGCTCTATCTTCACCACACAAAGTATTTAAATCATGCACAACCCCGATGACAAGCCAAGCAATTGTTTCATACTCTAACTTTTTCAAAACTTTTTCAATCTTCACGCAATACATGAGCGTGAGCCATGGATATAGCACTATATGTGGAATAGAATGGTGGTTGTGGAGAAGACAAAAAGAGGGGAAGATAGTCTCACATCAACTAGGCGTATCAACGGGCTATGGAGATGCCCATCGATAGATATCAATGTGAGTGAGTAGGGATTGCCATGCAACGGATGCACTAGAGCTATAAGTATATGAAAGCTCAAAAAAGAAACTAAGTGGGTGTGCATCCAACTTGCTTGCTCATGAAGACCTAGGGCAATTTGAGGAAGCCCATCATTGGAATATACAAGCCAAGTTCTATAATGAAAGATTCCCACTAGTATATGAAAGTGATAACGTGAGAGACTCTCTACTATGAAGATTATGGTGCTACTTTGAAGCACAAGTGTGGTAGAAGGACAGTAACATTGTCCCTTCTCTCTTTTTCTCTCATTTTTTTATTTTTTTATTTCGGCCTTTCCCTTTTCAAGGCCTCTTTTTTATTTTTTTATTTGGGATTCTTTGGCCTCTTTTATTTTTTTATTTTCGTCCGAAGTCTCATCCCGACTTATGGGGTAATCATAGTCTCCATCATCCTTTCCTCAATTGGGACAATGCTCTAGAAAATGATGATCATCACACTTTTATTTTTCTTACAACTCAACAATTACAACTTGATACTTAGAACAAATATGACTCTATATGAATGCCTCCGGCGGTGTACCGGGATGTGCAATGAATCAAGAGTGACATGTATGAAAGAATTATGAATGGTGGCTTTGCCACAAATACGATGTCAACTACATGATCATGCTAGCAATATGACAATGATGGAGCGTGTCATAATAAACGGAATGGTGGAAAGTTGCAATGGCAATATATCTCGGAATGGCTATGAAAATGCCATGATAGGTAGGTATGGTGGTTGTTTGAGGAAGGTATATGATGGGTGTATGATACCGGCGAAAGACGCGCGGTATTAGAGAGGCTAGCAATGGTGGAAGGATGGGGAAAAAGTGCATATAATCCATGGACTCAACATTAGTCATAAAGAACTCATATACTTATTCAAAAATCTAGAAGTTATCAAAGCAAAGTATTACGCGCATGCTCCTAGGGGGATAGATTGGTAGGAAAAGACCATCGCTCGTCCCCGACCGCCACTCATAAGGAAGACAATCAATAAATAAATTATGCTCCGACTTCATCCCATAACGATTCACCATACGTGCATGTGTGACGCCACCGATTTGACCGTACACTAAACATACACGCAAACGTGTATGATCAAGATCAGGGACTCACGGGAAGATATCACAACACAACTCTACAAATAAAATAAGTCATACAAGCATCATATTACAAACCAGGGGCCTCGAGGGCTCGAATACAAGAGCTCGATCATAGACGAGTCAGCGGAAGCAACAATATCTGAGTACAGACATAAATTAAACAAGTTTTCCTTAAGAAGGATAGCACAAACTGGGATACAGATCGAAAGAGGCATATGCCTCCTACCTGGGATCCTCCCAAACTACTCCTGGTCGCCGTCAGCGGGCTGCACATAGTAATAGGCACCTCCCGAGTAGTAGTAGTCGTCGGCGACGGTGGCGTCTGGCTCCTGTACTCCAACATCTGGTCGCAGCAATCGGAAGAAGGGAAAGGGGAAAAGAGGGAGAAAGCAACCATGAGTACTCATCCAAAGTACTCGCAAGCAAGGAGCTACACTACATATGAATGCATTGGTATCAACTGGAATAAGGCTATCATATGTGGACTGAACTGCAGAATGCCAGAATAAGAGGGGGATAGCTAGTCCTTTCGAAGACTACGCTTCTGGTAACCTCCATCTTGCAGCAGGAGAAGAGAGTAGATGGTAAGTTCACCAAGTAACATCGCATAGCATAATCCTAACCGATGATCCTCCCCTCGTCGCCCTGTGAGAGAGCGATCACCGGTTGTATCTGACACTTGGAAGGGTGTGTTTTATTAAGTATCTGGTTCTAGTTGTCATAAGGTCAAGGTACAACTCCAAGTCGTCCTTTTACTGAAGATCACGGCTATTCGAATAGATTAACTTCCCTGCACGGGTGCACCACATAACCCAACACGGTCGATCCCATTTGGCTGGACACACTTTTCTGGGTCATGCCCGGCCTCGGAAGATCAACACGTCGCAGCCCTACCTAGGCACAACAGAGAGGTCATCACGCCGGTCTAAATCCTATGGTGCAGGGGTCTGGGCCCATCGCCCTTTGCACACCTGCACATTGCGAACGCAGCCGGAAGCAGAACTAGCCCCCTTAATACAAGAGCAGGCTTACGGTCCAATCCGGCGCGCGCCACTCAGTCGCTGACGTCATGAAGGCTTCGGCTGATACCACGACGTCGAGTGCCCATAACTGTCCCCGCGTAGATGGTTAGTGCGTATAGGCCAGTGGCCAGACTCAGATCAAATACCAAGATCTCGTTAAGCGTGTTATTTTGAAATAGCCGCGAACGCCGACCAGGGCCAGACCCACCTCTCTCCTAGGTGGTCTCAACCTGCCCTGTCGCTTCGCCACAAAGATCCACAGAGAGGGCCGTTGGGACAAAGGTCCTTTCAGCCCCCAATCCGTGAATCACTCGCGGGTGCTCCACAAGCCGACCCGTCTTTAGTCACCACATGTATCATGTATAAAGTATATAGTATATACCCGTGATCACCTCCCGAGTGATCACGGCCCGATAATATAGCATGGCAGACGGACAAGAATGTATGGCCACTGATGATAAACTAGCATCCTATATAAGCATTAGGATTGCAGGTAAAGGTAACAACAGTAGTAGCAAGGACAGGCTATGCATCAGAATAGGATTAACGGAAAGCAGTAACATGCTACACTACTCTAATGCAAGCAGTATAGAGGAGAGTAGGCGATATATGGTGATCAAGGGGGGGGGGGCTTGCTTGGTTGCTCTGGTAAGAGAGGGGTCGTCAACACCGTAGTCGTACTGGGTAGCAGCGGCGTCGGTCTCGGTGTCTAGCGAGAGAAGAGGGGGAAGAAAAAATAAATATATCACAAACAAACGCATGACGATGCATGACATGACAAAGCGTGATGCTAGGTGTGACCTAACGCGGTACGAGGTGGTACCGGTGAAGGGGGAACATCCGGGAAATTATCCCCGGTGTTTCGCGTTTTTGGACAGATGAACCGGAAGGGGAAAGTTGCGTGATTGCTATGCTAAGGATGCGTGGCGGACGAACGGGCTGCGTATTTGAATTCGTCTCGTCATTCTGAGCAACTTTCATGTACAAGGTATTTTCAACCGAGTTACGGATTATTTTATACTAATTTTTAAAGTTTAATTTATTTTCTAGAATTAACATATTATTCTAATTCGGGTTGACTAAGTCAATTTGACTAGTCAAAAGGGGATGTGTGGCCCACATGTCATAGACTATTCACCTACACAAATAAATAAATCTAACTTATTTAAAGTGGGGCCTACATGTCATCTACTACTAGACTAACTTGGCACTAAACTAGTACTACTACTAACTAAGCCTAGCAACTAATTAAGTAAGGGCCGGCCTGGGCACAGCCGTGCACACACAGTCACGCTGTCACGCACACAACACACACACAATGCTAGAGGTTAAATCAGTTTTCTGTTAACAGAAGATAGCATTTTGTGATTTTTGTAGGAATTAATTCACGCATTATTTGAAGCAGGTCCAATGGAACAAAATGAAGCTTGTTACATCTACTTTCGGTTCATATATTTTTTACCCATGTTAGGATTTATCTTATCGCTGTTCAGGGGCTGTTTAAAGGGCTAGACATTGTAGAAATACAAAAGCTAGCTAGCGCTACATTAACTGAATGTTACTGTAGCAGCAGCAGCATAGGCAGAGTAGCAGCGGCAATGGGGCAGCAGCGGCTGCTCGCGGCGAGCTCGGGCAAGTTGGGGGCGGCGCGTACAGCTAGCGAACGGCGACGAGAGAGAGAGAGAGGGGAGGAAGCGGGGGCTCACCGAGCGGCACACACGGTGGCCTTTGGAGGATTAGTAGCAGCAGAAGGCGCCGCCAGAGTCGGTGAAGAACGGGGGCAGTCGGAGATGGGGACGAAGGGGATCCGGTGCTTTGGTGCCTCCCAGCTCCAGTTGAGGCCACCAGTTGAAGGAGTCGATCCCGGCGGAGCTCATCGACAGGGTCAGCGGGCATGGGGCCGCCGGTGGCCGCGACAACGACGGAGGACGGCGGCGATGCGGAGGAAGAAGACGGCAAAGTGGGCGATGCTGCGGTGGCTCCTGGCTCGGTCCAGTGGGCGAAGACGATGTAACCGGGCACGGTGGGGTTCGTGGACGGACTAGCTAGGCTCGGGGGCGACGAGGAGCGCGAGGACAATGGAGGCCATGACGGCAGAAGCTCGGCCTTGCATCAGGAGGAAGAAGGGGGCGCGAGGAAAAGAGGAAAGTGAGCTAGGGTTTGCCCAAGGCGTCGGGGTGGAGTTCTTATCCGACCTAGGGCTACAGTGGTGTCGCGGTGGTAGCATCCGCGCGGCGCACAGCGACGGACGGCGATGGCGTGCTCAGGCTCCGAGCGGTGACGAGTAGGGGAAGAAAGGCCGAGGTAGGTGGATTGGGCCACACTGTGGCTTCGGTCGGGCCAAGTGCACAGTCTAGCTTTGCCATTTATCCTTTTCTGTTTTCTGTTTTTCTTTTCCCTCTTTACATTTTTTTGTTTCTTTCTAGTTTTATTTATTTCAGTTTTATAAAATACCAAGTTAGCACCTGGTGCAGTATCATTAATACAGGCCACTACCAAATCTAGTTTGATACCAAAACAAGTTAGTTTAATATTTTTATAATTTAAAAAGCAATTAAATTGTTATTTCAGCCACTGTTTTTTATTTAGCTTAGGGGATTTAAACATTTTGAAAAGGTTGGTTCCATCACCAAAATAAGTTAGGGATTATTTGACACATGATGAACACTTTAGTTTTCATGTTTGAGAATTTTAGAATTCCACTTACTATTTGAATTTGAATTTGAACCGGATTTGGATCAATGTGAGATTAGTAACAGTAATAGTGGTGACGTGGCATCATTAGCGTGGGATTACTGTAGCTTAATTATCCGGGCGTCACAATTCTCCTCCACTACAAGAAATCTCGTCCCGAGATTTAGGAGCGGTTATAAGGGGGGGAGGGATCTGGTTACGAAATTCTAACGATTCTTCTCGGTCATAGTTGCTCTTCTTGAAGAGGTCGATCCATTACATTGATGTCTTCAGTCCTCTGCTTCAGGTCATCATGATGAAGTTGTCGTCCTTCCTTTAGGATCTTCACCGTACTTACGAAATGGTGAGAAGGGAAAACCCTATAAGGACGGATTCCAACAAGATCGAGCATCAGACGGTTAACTCAGGGGAAGAAACATAAGTATCTCTCGAATTGAAACTTAAGAAGACGTCGAGAGCAAAGTAAGAAGGTACCATGAGAAGTTTCAAACGGACAGGCAAGCGTTCGATGCCTAATCAGAAGGTGAAAGGGGTCCAGAGCAACGAGAATAAGTATTGCGTCTCATACCTGAATAGATCACTTGGCAGGTGGCTCGTGAGTTACATAAGAAGTCAAGTGCGAGGAATAACTTTGGAAACCGGGGGTGTACAGGAGAGTCAGATTTCGATCCTGTGGAACTGTGGGTTATGGGCCCACCATGTGGTTAAAAGTAGGAAAAGCGTTGATATCTTGCACGGTCATGATAGCAAGACATGTCAGAGGGTAGCCTATCAGTTATGTTGGCAACAATGTCGATACCAAGGGCGAGGGACGAAGAGAACCATTTTCCTGCTCGTTGAACGAGGCGGACCATTAGGCAAAGTTCTCGTCCATCGATGGCTACCGAAATGTCATCAATTATAGTAATAGGGTCTTACTGGCAGAGTTGTACCACGAGGTGCTTACCTAAGCAGGGAATTACCACGGCTCAGTTAAGTAGATTATAAGAAAGTTTGAACAAAACAATGGAAAGGAAAATGTGTTTAAACACATATATCAGGGGTATACCCTTCCTAAAGTCAAGCAGAGGATGATATCCAAGACAAGATATAAAGTAGAAAATCATTTAGGTAAAGGGAGAGCAATTCCATGACATTACCCAAACAATGGTGTTTGGATAATTGAGCAAGAAGCATTCAGCATTGGGCTAAAAATGTTCTTGCTGAAAATCGGAGTACCATAGACATGCTTCGAGATAGCATTGACATGGTATTCAAGCAAAGGTCAGACTTTGGATACATGAAGGATTCATCAGGAACAACTTGTAGAATAAGTCTTACAATTTCATCATGGAAGAATGGATAACCCCGCAGAAAAGGAAACTATAACAATAGGTCCTCCGGCCAGGTGTGCTAGGATGACATCACCTTACCGGGTCATATAAGGAACAATGTTATGACTCTTGGAAAAATGTTCCAACCATCATATCTGACCGAGATTCAGATTTGATTGGTGTCAGGATAACTCAGACTCGGGATGCCTGAGAAGAAAGGTGCAACACAATTTGTCGCGATGACATTGTAAGATTCTCGGGAATTAAACTACGGAAGCGAGTTCCGAAACAAGAGTTCATTATTAAACCAAGGAGAGGATGAGAAGGTGGCTGATGGACTCAGCGACAATTCGTCGATACTTCCAAAAGGTGGTTTCCACAATTATGTGAACAAGGAGATAACATTAGTCAGATCTAATGATATTATGATGTATGCTGGAGGAAAACATACACAGTTAAACATTGCTTAAAAGGTGCACCCGAAATATGGGCTTAGGTAGCATGATCAATATTTAGAATGGTGATTCAATAACCAATGGTCCAAGAATGAAATATCGACCATTCATATCAAAGCATTAGGGTTGCTAGAAGTGTAGAATCACAGCAGTTCCGTTGACTGCATCCCGGTTAGAATCAACACGGGGACCAAGAAACAAAGGGATACGGAGATAAGTATCACCGTATCAAGAATTGTTATGAGGTGGAGCAAGTCTCACAACATCCTTGACATAAAAGATAGTAATACTTCAAGGTAGAATATAATGCAAGCTGGATAGCAGGTTGCATCAATAACTGAACGAGTTTGTGATGAAAGAACGGTAAGGGTGTTGTTGATGGTAACACAAATAATCGAGGGGTAAGGATGGTATTTCTCATCGGGAAGTCGATTGATATCATGGAAGATCTCATTACGTTGAGGATGATCACGACACATTTGTCGAAAGTTTTCTTGAAGATGTAATCAATCATTGATGACAACAAGTCAAAGGAATGATGAAACGGAAGGTTATTGGAACACGGGTACAACACAAACTCGAAATCAAGCTTTTTGTTCAAGGTGAAATGATATGATGAGGAAAATTGATGTAAGCTTAGCTTATCATCGAAAATTGTGCTAGAGGAAGAAGGACCAAGTAGCACAGTTAAAAGTTTGCACGATAATGATATAGCCGATAAGGCTTGGAAATGACTTGAAGGGTTATTAAACTCGTAAGCAACGAGAATTACTTAGAGTTACTGAATCAGAGTGCGGAATCAATTCACTTATCGATGTTCTCGGTTGACGACAACCCAGAACTCGTGGAGTGACTCTGATAGGGAAAGGTGTTACTCCAGCACAAATTCATAAGAAGTAGTGCAATGGCATGATATCCTCGAGATACCAGGGGGATAATACTCGAAGGCATATCAAATGAAAGGTTGAAGTGGGGTGTATTGATATATAGAAGACAAGCGCTTTAACTTGTCTGAGAAGTGGAATCAGAGGAAGAAATTATGGTCGGAACCACAATCATAAATGATCGAACCACGGGTACAAGATGAACTTCTAACAAGGGGGTAATTATTTTTACGAGCAGCTTCCACGATAAGTTCTACATCGTGTCCATGGGCATGAACACAAAGTTCAAGGTCGACTCCCACTTCTCCAATGCATAACCTTTCATTCACTTCTCGTTTCTTTTCGAAATGGCATTAGTTGTTGAAAGTTTTACCTGGTGCAATACCAGATAAGTAGGACCTGTGAAATCTTTTGAGTTTGCACAGATTAGGGAAGGCATTAGTTCAACCCATCGGGGCCTCTTAGGAACATACACCACAAGCTTCAAGAGTAAATATCACCAGCTCGAAAGTAGAGCATGGTTGGAAAAAGGAGATGATACAATTTACAAAGGCATTATGTATCGGAGAAAGAACTCACAAGGTGATTAATTATAAAGGACACTGTCGGATAATAATCCAACAGTGGATATGGCGATCCACAATGGAGCTGATGTGAGTATCGATACCCAATCAGAGGAAGAAAGAATGCAAATGCATCGATTTGTAGAACATCTGAATAATTCAACATCTAAATAGCAAGGAATTATGATATTCAAATCAAGGGATCAGGAGCAAATGCTGTGATCAAGGATGGATAAGTCGACTAGACTTAGGGGTAAAATCGATGGCAATCTGATTGGCCGAGAACCAGCTCATGTTCGAAAGACGTCTGAGTCGGAAGATAATTTATAAGGATCAACTGATGATTGCGTGCATTCGCACACATATAGAATCAACGGACTTAAAATGATAATGACAAAGGATGCCAATAGGATCACTAGACTTATTGGGTTAACCATAATGCAAGCAAGTAAGAATTTCTAGAACAACATGTTGTTGAGGATTTTCGAAAGATCGAATAGTATTTCGAAGACTTTTGTGAAATACATGAACAACTGGGGAATGAGCGGATACTCGATAAGTGCGAGAATTATCCGCAGGGGTATTCAGGTGACAAAGAACAACAAGGTAGTAAGCTCAAAGGATTATCGAAACAACGGCGAGTATTTCAGGGTATCTTGTAATAACAAGACCAATTGGGGATGAATGTAAGAATAACAACTGCAAGTAGTTATCCATAAGGGTTGACGGTGGAAGGGGAATTGCAAACGCGATGAACACAAGTTCTCGGGTTAACATCGGAGAGTATCTTCAGGGCCTTCACGTGCAGTAGACGATCATCAATAATAAGGGGCTCTCCGGGTGAAAGTGATAACGAGATCCTAATGTTAGATTTAGCAAAATTCATCTAACCGAATAGAAGAGAGATCAGAGTCCCAGAGTATAGACAAGGAGTAAAAGATCCTAATACCACCCAATGGCGACGTGGGCCCATAAGGCACACAGCCATGTTAGTAAAAGTTTTTGCAATGTCTAGACTCAACTTCGGCCAAGGAGCGTGAAAGGGGGATTCCTACAGACAGTCAGCTCGGATACCAACTTGTGACGCCCCCGATTTGACCGTACACTAAACATACACGCAAACGTGTACGATCAAGATCAGGGACTCACGGAAGATATCACAACACAACTCTACAAATAAAATAAGTCATACAAGCATCATATTACAAGCCAGGGGCCTCGAGGGCTCGAATACAATAGCTCGATCATAGACGAGTTAGCGGAAGCAACAATATCTGAGTACAGACATAAATTAAACAAGTTTGCCTTAAGAAGGCTAGCACAAACTGGGATACAGATCGAAAGAGGTGCATGCCTCCTACCTGGGATCCTCCCAAACTACTCCTGGTCGCCGTCAGCGGGCTGCACGTAGTAATAGGCACCTCCCGAGTAGTAGTAGTCGTCGGCGACGGTGGCGTCTGGCTCCTGTACTCCAATGTCTGGTCGCAGCAATCGGTAGAAGGGAAAGGGGAAAAGAGGGAGAAAGCAACCGTGAGTACTCATCCAAAGTACTCGCAAGCAAGGAGCTACACTACATATGAATGCATTGGTATCAACTGGAATAAGGCTATCATATGTGGACTGAACTGCAGAATGCCGGAATAAGAGGGGGATAGCTAGTCCTTTCGAAGACTACGCTTCTGGTAACCTCCATCTTGCAGCAGGAGAAGAGAGTAGATGGTAAGTTCACCAAGTAACATTGCATAGCATAATCCTAACCGATGATCCTCCCCTCGTGGCCCTGTGAGAGAGCGATCATCGGTTGTATCTGACACTTGGAAGGGTGTGTTTTATTAAGTATCCGGTTCTAGTTGTCATAAGGTCAAGGTACAACTCCAAGTCGTCCTTTTACCGAAGATCACGGCTATTCGAATAGATTAACTTCCCTGCACGGGTGCACCACATAACCCAACACGCTAGATCCCATTTAGCCGGACACACTTTTTGGTTCATGCCCGGCCTCGGAAGATCAACACGTCGCAGCCCTACCTAGGCACAACAGAGAGGTCAGCACGCCGGTCTAAATCCTATGGCGCAGGGGTCTGGACCCATCGCCCTTTGCACACCTGCACGTTGCGAACGCGACCGGAAGCAGAACTAGCCCCTTTAATACAAGAGCAGGCTTATGGTCCAATCCGGCGCGCGCCACTCAGTCGCTGACGTCACGAAGGCTTCGGCTGATACCACGACGTCGAGTGCCCATAATTGTCCCCGCATAGATGGTTAGTGCGTATAGGCCAGTGGCCAGACTCAGATCAAATACCAAGATCTCGTTAAACGTGTTATTTTGAAATAACCGCGAACGCCGACCAGGGCCAGGCCCACCTCTCTCCTAGGTGGTCTCAACCTGCCCTGTCGCTTCGCCACAAAGATCCACAGAGAGGGCCGTTGGGACAAAGGTCCTTTCAGCCCCCAATCCGTGAATCACTCGCGGGTGCTCCACAAGCCGACCCGTCTTTAGTCACCACATGTATCATGTATAAAGTATATAGTATATACCCGTGATCACCTCCCGAGTGATCACGGCCCGATAATATAGCATGGCAGACGGACAAGAATGTATGGCCACTGATGATAAACTAGCATCCTATACTAAGCATTAGGATTGCAGGTAAAGGTAACAACAGTAGTAGCAAGGAAAGGCTATGCATCAGAATAGGATTAACGGAAAGCAGTAACATGCTACACTACTCTAATGCAAGCAGTATAGAGGAGAGTAGGCGATATATGGTGATCAAGGGGGGGGGGGGCTTGCCTGGTTGCTCTGGCAAGAGAGGGGTCGTCAACACCGTAGTCGTACTGGGTAGCAGCGGCGTCGGTCTCGGTGTCTAGCGAGAGAAGAGGGGGAAGAAACAATAAATATATCGCAAACAAATGCATGACGATGCATGAGATGACAAAGCGTGATACTAGGTGTGCCCTAACGCGGTACGAGGTGGTACCGGTGAAGGGGGGAACATCCGGGAAATTATCCCCGGTGTTTCGCGTTTTCGAACAGATGAACCGGAAGGAGAAAGTTGCATGATTGCTATGCTAGGGATGCGTGGCGGACGAACGAGCTGCGTATTTGGATTCGTCTCGTCGTTCTGAGCAACTTTCATGTACAAGGTATTTTCAACCGAGTTACGAATTATTTTATACTGATTTTTAAAGTTTAATTTATTTTCTAGAATTAACATATTATTCTAATTCGGGTTGACTAAGTCAATTTGACTAGTAAAAAGGGGATGTGTGGCCCACATGTCATAGACTATTCACCTACACAAATAAATAAATCTAACTTATTTAAAGTGAGGCCTACATGTCATCTACTACTAGACTAACTTAGCACTAAACTAGTACTACTACTAACTAAGCCTAGCAACTAATTAAGTAAGGGCCGGCCTGGGCACAGCCGTGCACACACAGTCACGCTGTCACGCACACAACACACTCGCACACAATGCTAGAGGTTAAATCAGTTTTCTGTTAACAGAAGATAGCATTTTGTGATTTTTGTAGGAATTAATTCACGCATTATTTGAAGCAGGTCCAATGGAACAAAATGAAGCTTGTTACATCTACTTTCGGTTCATATAATTTTTACCCATGTTAGGATTTATCTTATCGCTGTTCAGGGGCTGTTTAAAGGGCTAGACATTGTAGAAATACAAAAGCTAGCTAGCGCTACAGTAACTGAATGTTACTGTAGCAGCAGCAGCACAGGCAGAGTAGCAGCGGCAATGGGGCAGCAGCGGCTGCTGGCGGCGAGGGAGGCCGGCCGTGGCTGCGTCAGGCAAAGGCGGGCGACGGCCGCGGCAACAGCGGGAGCCAGCACCAGTTACAAACGGCGGCGGCAGGCGAGAAGCAGCAGCAGAGCATGCAGAGCAGCCGCGGTGAGCGCAGCAGCACAGCGGCAGGAGCAGCTCGCAGGGGCGCGCGTGTGCGGCAGCGGGTGGACGGGCGTTGCGAGGTGAGTGCGGTGGCGCGCGTGGTTCGAGCAAAAGTGACCGGAGTTGGCCACAACGACGACGTCGGGCGGCGGCGGTTGCGAGCTTGCGACGGGGACGGTGCTGCAGTGCGCGCGTGAGTAAACGAGGAGGCTAGGCGAGGCCTAAGCGATGCGGTGAAGCAGATGGGTCACAGCACGGCGCCGTTTGGTTGCCGGAACGAGGCCGGCGACGAGCTACGCGGCGGCGAGCTCGGGAAAGTTGGGGGCGGCGCGTACAGCTAGCGAACGGCGACGAGAGAGAGAGGGGAGGAAGCGGGGGCTCACCGAGCGGCACACACGGTGGCCCTTGGAGGATTAGTAGCAGCAGAAGGCGCCGCCGGAGTCGGTGAAGAACGGGGGCAGTCGGAGATGGGGACGAAGGGGATCCGGTGCTTTGGTGCCTGCCAGCTCCAGTTGAGGCCACCAGTTGAAGGAGTCGATCCCGGCGGAGCTCATCGACAGGGTCAGCGGGCACGGGGCCGCTGGTGGCCGCGAAAACGACGGAGGACGGCGGCGATGCGGAGGAAGAAGACGGCATAGTGGGCGATGCTGCGGTGGCTCCTGGCTCGGTCCAGTGGGCGAAGACGATATAACCGGGCACGGTGGGGTTCGTGGACGGACTAGGTAGGCTCGGGGGCGACGGGGAGCGCGAGGACCATGGAGGCCATGACGGCAAAAGCTCGGCCTTGCATCAGGAGGAAGAAGGGGGCGCGAGGAAAAGAGGAAAGTGAGCTAGGGTTTGCCCAAGGCGTCGGGGTGGAGTTCTTATCCGACCTAGGGCTACAGTGGTGTCGCGGTGGTAGGATCCGCGCGGCGCACAGCGACGGACGGCGATGGCGTGCTCAGGCTCCGAGCGGTGACGAGTAGGGGAAGAAAGGCCGAGGTAGGTGGATTGGGCCACACTGTGGCTTCGGTCGGGCCAAGTGCACAGTCTAGCTTTGCCATTTATCCTTTTCTGTTTTATGTTTTTCTTTTCCCTCTTTACATTTTTTTGTTTCTTTCTAGTTTTATTTATTTCAGTTTTATAAAATACCAAGTTAGCACCTAAAGTAGTATCATTAATAAAGGCCACTGCCAAACCTAGTTTGATACCAAAACAAGTTAGTTTAATATTTTTATAATTTAAAAAGCAATTAAATTGTTATTTCAGCCACTGTTTTTTATTTAGCTTAGGGGATTTAAACATTTTGAAAAAGGTTGGTTCCATCACCAAAATAAGTTAGGGATTATTTGCCACATGATGAACACTTTAGTTTTCATGTTTGAGAATTTTAGAATTCCACTTACTATTTGAATTTGAATTTGAACCGGATTTGGATCAACGTGAGATTAGTAACAGTAATAGTGGTGACGTGGCATCATTAGCGTGGGATTACTGTAGCTTAATTATCCGGGCGTCATAGTATGCTACGGGAATCACAAACTTTAACACAAGTATTCTTTAAATTCACAACTACTAAACTAGCATAACTCTAATATTATCACCTCCATATTTCAAAACAATTATCATGCTTCAATCTTCTCTTAGTATTCAACGCACTCAAAAGAAAATTTCACATATCTTGAACACCAAGCATATTTATATTAAGCAAATTACCATGCTATTAAGACTCTCAAAATAATTTAAGTGAAGCATGAGAGATCAATAGTTTCTTTAAAACAAACCACCACCGTGCTCTAAAAGATCTAAGTGAAGCACATAGAGCAAAATCATAACGCTCAAGAGATATAAGTGAAGCACGTAGAGCAAAACTACATAGCTCAAAAGATATAAGTGAAGCACATAGAGTATTCTATCAAATTTTAATTCATAGATGACCCTCTCAAAAGGTGTGTACATCAAGGATTATTGTGTCATACTAACAAAAAAATACACAAATAATACAAGACGCTCCAAGCAAAACACATATCATGTTGGTGAATAAAAATATAGCTCCAAGTAAATTACCGATGGAAGTGGACGAAAGAGGGGATGCCTTCCGGGGCATCCCCAAGTTTGAATTTTTGGTGTCCTTGGATTATCTTGGGGTGCCATTGGCATCCCCAAGCTTAGGCTCTTGCCACTCCTTGTTCCATAATCCATCAAAAGAACTCACCCAAAACTTGAAAACTTCACAACACAAAACTCAATAGAAATCTCGTGAGCTCCGTTAGAGAAAGAAAACATAAAACCACTTAAAGGTACTGTAATGAACTCATTATTTATTTATTTTGGTGTTAAACCTACTGTATTCCAACTTCTCTATGGATTATAAACTATTTTACTAACCATAGATTCATCAAAATAAGCAAACAACACACGAAAAACAGAATCTGTCAAAAACAGAACAGTCTGTAGTAATCTGTAGCTAGCGCAATATCTGGAACCCCAAAAATTCTAAAATAAATTGCTGGACGTGAGGAATTTATCTATTAATCATCTGCAAAAAGAATTAACTAAATATCACTCTCAAAATAAAAATGACAGCAGTTCTCGTGATTGCTAAAGTTTCTGTTTTTTACAGCAAGTTCAACAAGACTTTCCCCAAGTCTTCCCAACGGTTCTACTTGGCACAAACACTAATTAAAACACAAAACCACATCCAAACAGAGGGTAGATGGGTTATTTATTCCCTAACAGAAGAAAAACACAAAAAACAAAAAATAAAATTGGGTTGCCTCCCAACAAGCGTCATCGTTTAACGCCCCTATCTAGGCATAAAAGCAAGGATAGATCTAGGTATTGCCATCTTTGGAAGGCAATACATAAGTGGCTCTCATGATGGTTTCATATGGCAATTTTATTTTCTTTGTTGGAAAGTGTTACATGCCCTTTTTTAATGGAAATTGGAATCTAATATTCCCTTCCTTCATATCAATAATCGCACCAACCGTTCTAAGGAATGGTCTACCAAGAATAATAGGGTAAAAAGGATTGCAATCTATGTCAAGAACAATGAAATCTATGGACACATAATTCCTATTTGCAACAATAAGAACATCATTAATTCTTCACATAGGTTTCTTAATAGTGGAATCCGCAAGATGCAAGTTTAGAGAGCAATCATCAAGATCGCGGAAATCTAGCAAATCACACAAAGTTTTGGGGATAGTGGAGACACTAGCACCCAAATCACACAAAGCATAAAACTCATGATCTTTAATTTTAATTTTGATAGTTGGTTCCCACTCATCATAGAGTTTTCTAGGGATAGAGACTTTCAACTCAAGTTTTTCTTCATAAGATTGCATCAAGGCATCAACAATATGTTCGGTGAAGGCTTTCTTTTGACTATAAGCATGCGGAGAATTTAGCATGTATTACAACAAAGAAATACAATCAATCAAAGAGCAACTTTCATAATTAAATTCCTTTAAATCCAATATAGTGGGTTTAGCAACATCTAAATTTTTATTTCTTTCAATCCCACTTTCGTCAATTTCATCATAAAGATCTAAATACTCCAAATTTTTGGAACGCCTTCTAGGTAAAGGAAGATCATATTCAGTTTCATCAAGATTCATATTGCAAAACAAAGATTTGATAGGGGACACATCAATAACTTTTAGATCTTCATCTTGATTTTCATAAGAATTACAAGAACACGCTTTAATAAAGGCATCTTTGGAAGCACGCATCCTAGCGGTTCTTTCTTTACACTCATCAATTGAAATTCTCATGGCTTTTAGAGACTCAGTAATATCATGCTTAGGTGGAATAGATATAAGTTTCAAAGCATCAACATCAAGAGCAATTCTATCAACGTTCCTAGCCAAATCATCAATCTTAAGCAATTTTTCTTCAATCATAGCATTAAAATTCTTTTGCAAAGAAATAAATTCTTTAATATTAGATTCAAAATCAGAGGGCATCTTATTATAATTTCCATAAGAGTTGTTGTAGGAATTCCCATAATTATTAGAAGGATTACTAGGATAAGGCCTAGGATTAAAATTCCCTCTATAAGCGTTGTTACCAAAATTATTCCTACCAACAAAATTCACATCCATAGATTCATTGTTATTCTTAATCAAGGTAGACAAAGGCATATCATTAGGATCAGAAGAAACACTCTTAATAGCAAATAATTTCATAAGTTCATCCATCTTTCCACTCAAAACATTGATTTCTTCTATCGCATGCACTTTTTTATAGAAGATCTTTCAGTATGCCATTGCGAATAATTAACCATAATATTATCTAGGAGTTTAGTAGCATCTCCTAAAGTGATTTCCATAAAAGTGCCTCCCGCGGCCGAATATAAAAGATTTCTAGAAGCAAAATTCAATCCTGCATAAAAAATTTGTATAATCATCCACAAATTTAAACCATGAGTAGGGAAATTACGTATCATTAATTTCATTCTCTCCCAAGCTTGTGCAACATGTTCATGATCAAGTTGCTTAAAATTCATAATATTGTTTCTAAGAGAGATGATCTTAGCAGGAGGAAAATACTTAGAGATAAAAGCATCTTTGCACTTGTTCCAAGAATCAATACTATTTTTAGGCAAAGACGAAAACCAAGCTTTAGCACGATCTCTAAGCGAAAAAGGAAATAGCTTCAATTTAATGACATCATTATTAAACATCTTTTTTCTTTTGCATATCACATAAATCAACGAAGCTATTCAGATGAGTAGCGGCATCTTCATTAGGAAGGCCGACGAATTGATCTTCCATAACAAGATTCAACAAAGCAGTATTAATTTCACAAGATTCAGCATCGGTAAGAGGAGCAATCGGAGTGCTAAGGAAATCATTATTATTGGTATTGGTGAAGTCACACAAATTGGTAGTATCTTGAGCCATCGCAATGAACAAGCAATCTAACACACGAGCAAACAAAAAGCAAGCGGACAAAAAGAGGCGAACGGAGAAGGAGAAGGGGAAGGAGAAAGAGAGGGCGAATAAAACGGCAAGGGTGAAGTGGGGGGGAGAGGAAAACAAGAGGCAAATGGCAAATAATGTAATGCGGGAGATAGGGATTGTGATGGGTACTTGGTATGTTGACTTTTTGCGTAGACTCCCCGGCAATGGCGCCAAAAATCCTTCTTGCTACATCTTGAGCTTGCGTTGGTTTTCCCCGAAGAGGAAGGGATGATGCAGCAGAGTAGCGTAAGTATTTCCCTCAGTTTTTGAGAACCAAGGTATCAATCCAGTAGGAGCCCACGCTCAAGTCCCTCGTACCTGCACAAAGCGATAGCTACCCGCAACCAACGCGATTAGGGGTTGTCAAGCCCTTCATGGTCACTTACGAGAGTGAGATCTGATAGATAGAATATTTTTGGTATTTTTGATATAAAGATGCAAAGTAAAAAGTAAAAACAAAGTAAATAGCAAAACAATATAAAAGTGATGGAGATTGATATGATGATAATAGACCCGGGGCCATAGGTTTCACTAGTGGCTTCTCTCGAGAGCATAAGTTTTCTACGGTGGTTGAACAAATTACCGTTGAGCAATTGACAGAATTGAGCATAGTTATGAGAATATCTAGGCATGATCATGTATATAGGCATCACGTCCGTGACAAGTAGATCGAAACGATTCTGCATCTACTACTATTACTCCACTCATCGACCGCTATCCAGCATGCATCTAGAGTATTAAGTTAAAAACAGATTAATGCTTTAAGCAAGATGACATGATGTAGAGAGATAAATTCATGCAATATGAAATAAACCCCATCTTGTTATCCTTGATGTCAACGATACAATACGTGTCTTGCTGCCCCTTCTGTCACTGGGAAAGAACACCGCAAGATCGAACCCAAAGCTAAGCACTTCTCCCATGGCAAGAACTACCAATCTAGTTGGCCAAACCAAACGGATAATTCGAAGAGACTTGCAAAGATAACCAATCATAGATAAAAGAATTCAGAGAAGATTCAAATATTGTTCATAGATAGACTTGATCATAAACCCACAATTCATCGGTCTCAACAAACACACCGTAAAAGAAGAAGATTACATTGAATAGATCTCCACAAGAGAGGGGGAGAACATTGTATTGAGATCCAAAAAGAGAGAAGAAGCCATCTAGCTACTAACTATGGACCCGAAGGTCTGAGGTAAACTACTCACACTTCATCGGAGGGGCTATGATGATGTAGAAGCCCTCCGTGATGATGGCCCTCTCTGGCGGAGCTCCGGAACAGGCCCCAAGATGGGATCTCGTGGATACAGAAAGTTGCGGCGGTGGAATTAGGTTTTTGGCTCCTGTTCTTATTGTTTGGGGGTACGTGGGTATACATAGGAGGAAGGAGTACGTCGGTGGAGCACCGAGGGGCCCACGAGGCAGGGGGGCACACCCTGTAGGGGGGGGCCTACCCTCGTGACCGCCTCCGGTACTTCTTGGAGTAGGGTCCAAGTCTCCTGGGTCTTATCCGAGAAGAAAATCACGTTCCAAAAAGGATTTTTCTGTTTGGACTCCGTTTGATATTCTGTTTCTTCGAAACAATGAAATAGGCAAAAAACAGCAATTCTGGGCTGGCCCTCCGGTTAATAGGTTAGTCCCAAAAATAATATAAAAGTGGAAAATAAAGCCCAATATAGTCCAAAACAGTAGATAATATAGCATGGAGCAATCAAAAATTATAGATACGTTGGAGATGTATCAGGTCTCTTTCGGCTCCCCTGCTGCGGCCAGTGCGGCCTGAAGTTGGGCTTTGCACTCTTCCAGCTCCTGGGATAGTTGAGTATTCTTTTTTGTAAGAACCTGCATAACAAATGATCCTTAAATCAGTTATCCTAACTGTTTCAAGTCTCAGGGGCTACTGATATATATTATCACCAAATTTTCTCACCCGTATGTCTTTGACATACTGCTCCGTGGCTCTAGCTAGGCCATTTTGAGCGGCACGGAGGTGCGCGACTCCCGAGTTGAAGGCATCCAATGCCTCTTGGGAGAAACAAGCGTCACGAAGAACAGTCTGGCGACGCCTGTGGTTCATGGCACTTTCCACCTCGGAATGGGTGGCGGACAGTTTATCTGCATCCTCTGTCGGAGGAGCACCTGGCGCACGCCTCGTATTCGTTCCCGCCTCCGAATCCGGCCTTGGAGCCTGGCTTGTGGAGGCGCGATTGGTAGCCTCTCCGGGTATAGTCTGGCGAGCGCTCTTTTTCCTGAAAGGAAGGCATGGGCGTTAATATTTCTCTGAGAATAATGTCTTGTAATAAAGACGGCGCGCTATACCGCTACGCCGGTGTCTCAATCCGGACTACGGGTCTTTTCAGCCTGCCTGGCCTCGTGGCCCCTTGTTAGCTAGTCGCCGCAGGCTTGGCCTTCTGCCTCGAGGACCTCCCCTGCCAAACACGGCTGTTATACGGCGATCAAAAACATGCAAGGACGGATCCCTTTTTGAAGTGTTGGGACTTCGGTCTCAGTCACCTGTGAGGCTGGAACTAGCCCAGGGTAATCGGCCGTAATGGCCACCAAAGCGTTATCATTGCTCGATTGGTAAAACACCCCATCGATCAACTCCACAGATATGTTCGGATCCTCTTGGGAGGCCGGGTCGAGGGACCGTCCAGGGTCCTCGGGTTGTGGAGGGGGGTTGTTTATCTCCCTTACAGCCTGGCGCAGTTCCTGCATAGAAATCGCTAGACTGAGTACTTAACTGCAGAAATATGAAACGGATGGGCGAGAAAAAGTCTCCGCTTACCCAGCTTGGAGGATTGTACATAGAAAATCCGCCCTGCGGGTTGACACGAAGGAATTCCTCCTCTTCTCCCTTGTACAAAGTGGATAAGATCTTTATTAGATCAGCAACTGATCCCGGCCCTTTACGGCCGTAACGGGTGGCGTCATCCTCCCCGTTAAAATCCCACATAGGGTGGCCTCTATACTGAAGCAGCCGCACCCCCCGCATGATACATATGGCCATGACCTCGATCATGGTCAATCCGGATCGAGCTAAAAAACTTATCCGGCTCATCAGGTAAAGAACGCCCTGTCGTCTTCCTCCAGGGAGCTCCGTGGACGCCAGCTCCGGCGCTTCTTCAAAGGGGCGTTGTCGAACTCAGGAAGGCCGATCCGAATATGATCCGGGAGGGGGACGTCTTCTATATAAAACCATTCTGAAGGCCAGTCTTCGGACGTCTTCTTTGGGGTTCCAGACAGGTATCCGGTCCCGGCAATATGCCACACTTCGGCTCCGCCCACTTGATATATTGACCCCTTCTGAGAGCGGGGCACAAGGCAGAACAGCTTCTTCCATAGAGCGAAATGAGCCTCACAGCCCAAAAACAACTCGCAAAGGGCTACGAATCCTGCGATATGCAGCATGGAGGCAGGCATAAGGTTGTGCAACTGGAGGCCGTAGAACTCCAGGAGCCCCCGAAGAAATGGATGAATTGGGAATCCGAGCCCTCTTACCAAATAAGGGACAAGGCATACCTGCTCTCCCTTGGAGGGATTGGGAAGGCTCTCCGCTTGCTCTCCACCATTATAGGTGGCGAGCTCGGCTCGAACCGGGACCAAGTAGGCTGGGGGAAGAAATCCCTTGGTCTGAAGCATCACTAATTTGTTGTGCGGGACGGAACATCTCTCCCAATCTCCAGGCTTGGAGCTAGGGGAGTGAGAGGAGGAGCTGCGTCGACCGGCCATGATGGAATGGATCTTTGTCGGGCGCGCTCCAATGAAGGCTCGCCAAGGGAGGATGGTGTGATTTGGATCTGAATCCTCGTCTTTTTAAATAGGCGGCTCATTCACACAGCTAGGGGGGTAAATGTGAAAACACCCTGGCTCTTCACATTCACTCGACATGTGGAAAGTGGCTATTATTGGGCGTGAAAGCCAAGGAGTGCAACATTCACAAGAAACCGGACATTATTTCGACAGGTACACAGAATTTGGAGAGGAACCCGCCTTGCAATGCCGAAGACAATACTGCGCGCCGGACTCATCGTCATTGAAGCCTAGTTCGGGGGCTACTGAGGGAGTCCTGGATTAGGGGGTCTCCGGATAGCCGGACTATATCCATTGGCCGGACTATTAGACTATGAAGATACAAGATTCAAGACTTCGTCTCGTGTCCGGATGGGACTCTACTTGGCATGGAAGGCAAGCTAGGCAATAAAGATATGGATATCTCCTCCTTTGTAACCGACCTTGTGTAACCCTAACCCTCTCCGGTGTCTATATAAACCGAAGGGTTTTAGTCCGTAGGACAACAACCATAACATACAATCATACCATAGGCTAGCTTCTAGGGTTTAGCCTCTCTGATCTCGTGGTAGATCTACTCTTGTACTACCGATATCATCAATATTAATCAAGTAGGACGTAGGGTTTTACCTCCATCAAGAGGGCCCGAACCTGGGTAAAACATCGTGTCCCCTGCCTCTTGTTACCATCCGGCCTAGACGCACAGTTTGGGACCCCCTACCCGAGATCCGCTGGTTTTGACACCGACAATGACCATACCCTCGAAATCACTTCTATCTTTGCTTGCTAGATGCTCGCTCTTTTGCTATGCCTATGCTGCGATACCTACCACTTGCTATATCATGCCTCCCATATTGTCATGCCAAACCTCTAACCCACCTTGTGCTAGCAAACCGTTGTTTGGCTATGTTACCGCTTTGCTCATCCCCTCTTATAGCGTTGTTAGTTGCAGGTGAAGATTGGAGTTTGTTCCATGTTGGACCATGATTATTGTTGGGATAACACAATATCTCTTATTTAATTAATGCATCTACATACTTGGTAAAGGGTGGAAGGCTCGGCCTTATGCTGGTGTTTTGTTCCACTCTTGCCGCCCTAGTTTCTGTCATACCGGTGTTATGTTCCTTGATTTTGCGTTCCTTACGCGGTTGGGTGTTATGGGAACCCCTTGACGGTTCGATTTGAATAAAACTCCTCTAGCAAGGCCCAACCTTGGTTTTACCATTTGTCACCTAAGCCCTTTTGCCTTGGGTTCCGCGGACTCAAGGGTCATCTTTATTTTAAACCCCCGGGCCAGTGCTCCTCTGAGTGTTGGTCCAAACTGGGCGATGTCCAGCGCCCCCTGGGCAACCAGGGTCTATGCCAACCCGACGTCTGGCCCATCCAGTGTGCCCTGAGAATGAGATACGTGCGGCTCCTATCGGGATTTGTCGGCACATCGGGAGGCTTTGCTGGTCTTGTTTTACCATTGTCGAAATGTCTTGTGACCGGGATTCCGAGACTGATTGGGTCTTCCTAGGAGAAGCAATATCCTTTGTTGACCGTGATAGCTTGTGATGGGCTAAGTTGGGACACCACTGCAGGGTTTTGAACTTTCGAAAGCCGTGCCCGCGGTTATGGGCAGATGGGAATTTGTTAATATCCGACTGTAGAGAACTTGACACTTAACTTAATTAAAATGAATCAACCATGTGTGTAGCCGTGATGGTCCCTTTTCGGCGGAGTCCGGGAAGTGAACACGGCCTTGTGTTATGCTTGAGCGTAAGTAGCTTCAGGATCACTTCTTGATCACATTAGCTTCTCGACCATGCGTTGCTTCTCTTCTCTCTCTCTTTTGCGTAAGTTAGCCACCATATATGCTTAGTGCTTTGCTGCAGCTCCACCTCAATTGCCTTTCCTACCCTTAAGCTTAAATAGTCTTGATCTCGCGGGTGTGAGATTGTTGAGTCCCCGTGACTCACAGTTACTTCCAAACAGACGCAGGTGCCGATGATGCCAGTGCAGGGGATCATACCGAGTTCAAGTGGGAATTCGACAAAGACTTGGGTCGCTATTATGTTTCCTTTCCTGATGATCAGTAGTGGAGCCCAGTTGGGACGATCGGGGATCTGTGTAGCTTTTGGGGTAGTCTTCTTTTATTTTGGTTCCGTAGTCGGACCTTGTTTGTATCTGGATGTTGTAATGCTTTATTCATGTATTGTGTGAAGTGGCGATTGTAAGCCAACCATGTACCTCTTATCTTATTCATTACATGGGTTGTGTGAAGATTACCTCACTTGCGACATTGCTTACAATGCGGTTATGCCTCTAAGTCGTGCTCCGACACGTGGGAGATATAGCCGCATCGTGGGCGTTACACCTTGTCCCTCGCAATCAAGGTGGGTCAATTTTTGAAGTGGGAGGAGCCGAAGTGTGGCGCATCACCGGGACCAGATACCTGTCCGGCACGCTGAAGAAAGCTCCCGAAGAGTGGCTGTCCGAATGGTTCTACATCGACGACGTCGCTCTACCCGACCCTATCCGCATGGGCCTCCCCGAGTTTTCAAATGCTCCGCTGAAGAAACGCAATAGCCGGCATCCTCGGAGCCTCGAGGAAGAGGATAGCGTAGAGATCAGCCTGCTGCCGAGCAAGATTAAGATGCTTGCCCAGTCCGGATTGTCAGTAGCCGAGGTGATGGTGATTTCAATAACGCGGGGGTCCAGCCACTTCAATATAGAGGGCTGCCCATGTGGCAGTATAACGGACAAGACGACGCCTCACGCTATGGCTGAAAGGGCCCAAAGACTCCCGCTGCCCTAGCCAAAATTCTGGCCGAGCAGTATAAAGGGGAGAAGGAGGAGTTCACCCGTCTCCAAATCCGAGACGGGTTTTCCATGTATAATCCTCCCAGCTGGGTAAGGTTCAGCTCCACTATTTTATGCTTGTCCCTGAATCATTCTTGAGAGGCAGTGTCTTATCTTGCTCATCACAGGAATGGTGAAAGGCTGTCGAGAGGATCCATGACCCTGCCCCTCAGCCGGAGAATCGCAACCGGGATCTTGACCCGGATATGAGGAAGATCCGGACATATTTGTGGAGCTTGAGGATGGAGTATTTTATCAAATGAGCTACGACGGTAAATATGTACCCATTATCAGTGATTACCCCAGTCTCCTTCCCGCTTCACGCGTAAGTAATCCGAAGACACCTTATCCAAAAGAGTTTTCTCATTCCTCCTTACCCACTGCACTGTCCTGTGCTCAAAAGGGGAGGCATTCAGCGTGCCATGCTGCCCCGGGAGCGTCTCCGAAGAGAGCGTCCCCCATACCAGGCAAGCCTTCCAAGAGGAAGGCAAAGAAAGATACGACCAAGCCTTCATCAAAGAGGTATGAATTTTCAAATATGCACCTTGGCAGTCACATCCAAATGTAACCTTTCCGTTTACCCTTTATCAGGAAAAAGGTGTGCCGGACTATATCCGGTGGTCCGCCCGGTCATACTTCCCGCAGCCAGGATTCAAATCCTGCCATGAATATGGGGGCTGAAGCGGGGGCGACGCCGGACTTTCCTCCAGCGGAGGATTATGATGTATCCATCACCAACTCGGAAGTGGAGAGCGCCATGAATAATCGGCGCTGCAAGGACATTTTACAAGACCCTGGCTTTTTTCAGAAGAGTCATTTAACGCCTCCAACTCAGCCGATGCGTATATCCGAGCTGCTCGAGATGGGCTTAACAGAGCCACAAAACAACATTTAAAAGATGTGCAGGTAAGTTTGTTTTGTCTGACTATGATAACCATATACCAGTAACCCCCGAGACTTAAAGTAGTTGAAACAACTGATTTAAGGACCAATGTACAACTAGGTGCTTACGGAGAAGAACACCATGTTAACTCAGGAACTAGAAAAGTGTCAGCGCCAGCTGTCTGCTGCCAATGCCGAACTGGAGAAATCCAAGAAGGCATCCCCCGGTAATGTTTCCCTCCATCGAGAAATCATAATTGTACACAAGCAATACTAATCTGGTTGCTTATCGTTGTATTGGATCGTTAGACCAACTGCGGGAGGAGCTGGACGCCGCTCGAGGTGAAGAACATGGAGCCAAAAAACTTCTAGCAGTGGGCGAGCGCGTGTTAACAAAAGTCGTTCAGGAGAAAAAGAAGCTCCAAGATTCGAACACCAAACTGGGCGAAGAACTGAAAGACGTGCGAGCTCAGCTAGCTGACTCCGTGAAGGACAACAAAAAACTGCGAGGTGGCATATTCAGTATGTGACCGCATTTATCTTATAACAGTTTGGAAGTCACGGTAGCATATATAGCTGTAATTGCAGGTATATTGACGGGCCCTCCTGAAGAGGAGGTGTCTGGATCATCAAGTGATCTTCTGCAAGAGCTGTTGCAGCTACACGAGCGAGCTCAGCTGGCAATGCGGAGTGTAGCCAAGGCCTTATGGCCATCCGACTCCCCTCCAGGGAGTATGGAGAAACTTGTAGAGCTGTTCAAGGGAGCACGGTGGCATTTCCGACTATGGAAGATATCGGCCTGCCGGGAGGGTGCGCGAGAAGCCTGGGCCATGATAAAAACACGATATACCAAGCTGGATCTGAATCACATGGCCCGGGTCGGACCGGTAGGGATAAATGGGGAAGAAATTCCTGTTAGTTTAGTATATGGCCAAGTAGAGGTGGCTGCTAGATACTCCCAACAGGATTGTAAATTAGACCGCCTGTTGGACGGTATAGAGGAGGAAGTTTTTGATTCCTAGGTGACTATGTACTTTCCTTCTAACTGGAAAATAAAAACAATTATCATGGCCGACCTTTTCACTTCGACCTCTGGACCCGGAGGTGCAGAGTGTTTTCGAATACCCTTACGGTAGAATATACCAGGGTATGCATGGGAACCAAGCGTAGGGGTCATAGTTGCTTGAACAGACAATGTGTATCCGGCTAGTTATGTTATATTACATTATGTAAGAAACATCTTCCAGAGAGAATAGTTCCGTTAAGGGTTCCTTTCCCTGTGTGTGCATGCGTTTAATGTGCATGTCCGAACTGTGATTGAAAAAATCACAGAGTAAGTAACTTCTGGGGTTTTACAATGAAGTGAATGCGAAAACATCTTTAATTCGCCGACCGAATATTCCCTTAAGAATGCTAGCTTTTGGCTTCACCCAGTCTGAGGTACACATCCGGATGATCCGATAGTAACAATCGTAGAGGTGCTCCCTTTATTCCCTAGCCGAACTAATGGGAACATAGGGCATAAGCACATGAGCCAGGCAACCCAGCTTGACCAAAACTTAAGTCATATCGATGCATATAGTGGTGAAGAAAAGGTGCATATGGAAAAATGCATATGTGGTGAGCTTGATGCTCAAAGAATGATAACAAGCTTCTATACGAGAACCCCCAAGGTATAATGAACGTACATATGCAGAGGTGTACGCATCAGGTAAGGACGGTCTAGCCATATTGAAATCGTAAGGCTAAAGAGCAAAACAAAAGAAAAAGATAAAAAACGAAAAGAGAGAAAAAAATAATGTTAATAATAGGAGGGAGGAGACGAACACAGTAGTTCAGCGCTAGGCATAAAATCGTCATAGTCTGGCCGCATTCCAGGGGTTCGGCTCCAGGTGATTGTCTGACGCATCACACAGGCGGTACGCTCCTCCGGTGGGAACTTCGTCAATGATGAAGGGACCCTCCCACTTGGGCTTGAGCTTGTCCTTTTTCTTCTCCGGCAGGCATAGAACAAGTTCACCAACGTTATAAGTCTTGGTCCGCACTTCTCTGCTTTGATACCTATGAGCCTGCTGTTGATAAAATGCGGAACATGCCTTTGCTTCGTCGCGCTCCTCCTCCAAGGCATCTAGGTTGTTCTTCTGATCAAGCTCGGCTTCTCTCTCTTCGTACATGTGCACTCGAGGTGAGTCATGTATAATATCGCAGGGTAACATTGCTTCTGCACCGTACACCATGAAGAAATGTGTATATCCAGTAGTGCGGTTGGGCGTGGTCCGCAGCCCCCAGAGTACGGAGTCAAGTTCCTCCACCCAGTGCTTGTCTAATTCTTTCAAAGACCGCACTAGTCTAGGTTTGATGTCACTCATAATAAGACCGCTAGCCCGTTTGACCTGACCGTTTGTCTGCGGGTGATAGACCGAGGCATAATCAAGTTTAATACCTAGATCAGCACACCAAGTTTTCACTTCATCGGCTGTGAAATTAGAGCCATTATTGGTTATTATGCTGTGTGGGACACCATAACGGTGTACCACGCCGGATATGAAATCTATTATCGGCCCCGCTTCGGCCGTTTTGACTGGTTTGGCCTCTATCCACTTAGTGAATTTATCCACCATAACCAGCAGGTACTTTCTCTTATGGCTTCCTCCTTTAAGGGGTCCGACCATATCGAGTGCCTAGACCGCCAAAGGCCAAGTGATGGGGATTGTTTGTAAGGCAGTGGGGGGCATATGGCTTTGGTTGGCGAAGAGTTGGCATCTGACGCAACATTGGACAAGGTCATGTGCATCTGCTCGGGCCGTCGGCCAATAAAACCCTGTACAGAAGGCCTTGCTAACAAGGGCCTGAGCTGCGACGTGGTGACTGCCGAGCCCGGCGTGAATCTCGGCCAAGAGCTTCCGCCCCTCTTCCTCGGAGATACATCTTTGAAGAACTCTGGTAGCGCTTTTCTTATAGAGCTCTCCGTCATGAACCTTGTAGGCCTTCGAACGCCTGACAATGCAGTGGGCCTCATTCTGGTCCTTGGGAAGCTCCTTCCTGTTAAGGTAGGCCAGGAAAGGTTCGGTCCATGGGGCCATGACTGCCATGATGAGATGCGCCGATGGTGTTATTTCGGTGGCTGAGCCTCCGATGATGTCGGTGTTTTCAGAATCTAGGGTTTTGTTCGGATCCAGACTAGTGTTGTCGTTTTCCCCCTGCCACACCACGGTTGGCTTAAAAAGCCTTTACAGAAAGATATTAGGTGGGACGGGGTCGCGTTTAGCGCCGATACGGGCAAGAACGTCCGCCGCTTGATTACTTTCTCGAGCCACATGATGGAACTCGAGCCCCCCGAACTGGGCCGACATTTTTATGACCGTGTTACGATAAGCTTCCATCTTTGGATCTTTGGCATTGAAGTCTCCATTTATTTGAGATATTGCAAGGTTTGAGTCCTCGCGCACCTCTAGGCGTTGTATGCCCATGGAGACAACCATCCGGAGACCATGTAATAAGGCCTTGTATTCGGCTGCGTTATTGGAGTCTGTGTATAGTATTTGGAATACGTACTGAACGACGTCTCCAGTTGGGGACACTAAAACGACGCCCGCTCCTAGCCCTGCCTGCATTTTAGAGCCATCAAAATACATAACCCAATTGGAGTATGTGCCGTACTCTTTGGGGAGTTCAGCCTCTGTCCATTCAGCGACGAAGTCAGCCAGTACTTGGGATTTAATAGCTCGTCGTGGTTTGTATGTAATGTCGAATGGAAGGAGCTCAATGGCCCATTTAGCAATCCGGCCCGTGGCATCGCAGTTATTTATAATGTCATTGAGTGGTACTTCGGAAGCCACCATAATCTAACACTCCTGGAAGTAGTGACGGAGCTTCCGGGATGCCATGAAGACCGTGTATGCTATTTTTTGATAATGGGGGCACCGGGATTTGCATGGTGTAAGGACAGTGGATACATAGTATACTGGCTTCTGAAGCAGGAATTTGTGTCCGTCCTGTTCTCGTTCGACGACGAGCATGGCGCTCACCACCTGATGTGTTGCCGATATGTATAACAACATTGGTTTGCCGCCATTTGGCGCGGCCAGGATTGGGTTGCTCGCAAGAAGGGTTTTTATTTCCTCCAGTCTAGCTGTTGCCGCGTCTGTCCACTCGAAGTGATTGGTTCGCCATAGAAGACGATAGAGTGGCAGTGCCTTTTCTCCCAATCTGGAGATAAAGCGGCTTAGAGCTGCCACGTAACCCGTGAGATTTTGGACTTGTTTAAGGTCTGTCGGCGTAGCCAATTGTGACAGAGCTCGGATTTTGGCTGGGTTTGCTTCAATTCCTCTATTGGAAACAATGAAGCCCAACAGTTTTCCGGCGGGACGCCGAAAACGCACTTTTCCAGATTGAGCTTGATGTCATACGCGTGGAGGTTATCGAATGTGAGACGTAAATCGTCTATTAATGTTTCGACGCGCCTGGTTTTGATGACGACATCATCCACGTAAGCTTCAACTATCTTGCCGATCTGCTTCTCTAGGCATGTTTGAATCACGTGTTGGTATGTGGCGCCGGTGTTCTTGAGCCCGAAGGGCATGGTGTTGAAGCAAAATGGCCCGTATGGGGTAATGAATGATGTTGCAACTTGATCGGACCCCTTCATTCTGATTTGATGGTATCCGTAATATGCATCCAGGAAACACAGTGAGTTGTGTCCTGTGGTTGCATCAATGATTTGATCAGTGCGGGGAGGGGGAAGGGATCCTTATGGCAAGCCTTATTGAGGTCTTTAAAATCGACGCACAACCGCCAGTATTTGTCCTTCTTTGGTACCATCACCAGGTTTGCCAGCCAGTCCAGATGTTTTATTTCTCTGATGAATCCGGCCTCAATTAACTTGGCTAGCTCCTCCCCCATAGCTTGATATTTGGGTTCGGAAAAGCATCGCAGTGTTTGCTTGACCGGTTTATATCCTTTTAATATATTGAGGCTATGTTCAGCCAGCTCGCGTGGGATTCCTGGCATATCAGAAGGGTGCCAGGCGAATATATCCCAATTTTCGCACAGGAACTCTCGTAGCGCGGCGTCAACCGTTGGATCTAATTGTACTCCGATGGATGTTGTATTCTTGGGGTCCGTTGGATGGACTTGGAATTTTATTATTTCTTTTGCTGGTTTGAAGGAGGTGGATTTGGGTTGTTTTTCTAGGACGACATCATCCCTGTCCACCGTAGAATGCAGCGTGGCTAATTCTTCGGTCGCGAGGGCTTTAGATAACGCCTCAAGGGCCAAGGATGCGGTTTTATTCTTGGCGCGGAGTGCCATGTCCGGATCACTAGCTAGAGTGATTATACCGTTGGGCCTAGGCATCTTAAGCTTCATGTATCCGTAATGGGGTACCGCTTGGAAGCGCATAAATGCATCTCGCCCTAAGAGAGCATGATACCCGTTGTTGAAAGGGGCCACTTGGAAGGTTATTTCTTCGGACCGATAATTCTCCGATGTACCAAATACCATGTCGAGTGTTATTTTTCCCGCACACCGCGCCTCCCGACCGGGGATAATTCCTCGGAAGGTCTTGATGCTTTGCTCAATGCGGCTCCTGTCTATTTCCATTTTGTGGAATGTATCTTCGTAGATGAGGTTTAGTCCGCTGCCGCTGTCCATAAGGACCTTGGTTAGCTGAAAGCCGTCCAAAATTGGACTGAGGACCAAGGCGGCTGGTGCTCGGACTGTCCTGTATTTTGGTTCGTCGCCGACATTAAAAGTTATAGCCGTGTCATTCCAAGGGTTTATTGCTTCTATTTGAGAGACTTCGACGAGTCCGCATAGTGCTCTCTTGCACCTACTGTTGGAGGCGAATGCCTCGAAGACCATCAGTACTTTGGGGTCGTTGTCCTCTGAGGGGGTGTTGTTCTGGGTTACTCTTGGTGAGGATATCCTCGCCGCTCTTGGCCACTTGCCGGAGTATCCAACATGCTCTAAGGCTATGTGTTGGTATGTCATCCGGTGTTGCGTGTATTTTGCAGGGCCCATCGAGCCATCCTTCCAGAACGGTTCCGCGCCCCATACTGGACTTGTATTTATTTACTATTGAACCGGGCGTGTTGCAAGGGTGCGGGCTTTTCGACTAATGAAGGGTTGAGTGGGGACCGATGATTCCCAACGAGCTGCTTGAGTTTTCGAGGCGCTTTCCATTGCACTATACTTCTGTATGATGGTTGCCAAGTCAGCGAAGTGTAGGATGCGACGGTGGTTAATTGCGTTGAGGATTCCTTTGTCCCTGCAATTGCTGCGGAACACTGAGATCGCTTCCTCGTCACGACAATCTTTAATCTTGTTTTTGACAAGAAGGAATCTAGCACAGAGGTGGAGGACTGTTTCCTGCGACTGCTGTTTTATGCTCATGAGAGCGCTTGTATTCGGGTGGGTGGGTGGATTTAAATCTGACCCCTGCCCCAGTTTTGGATTCGGAGTCTGAAGGTCTTCCGAACTTAACGGATCGGGCTCCGGGATGTCTGTTGATTTCTTAGTCCCGTCGTCCGATTCTATGTTCGGAGGGCAGGATGCTTCACCTCGCGGGTAGGTGGCTGGCTCTTCAAGACAGGAGATCCGGACATAGTCCGTCCTCAATATGGAGGAAGAGTTATCGACCTGCTCCTCGACTACTGCTATCTGGTGGGTGATCGACAGAGATTTGATTTCTCTTTGATCGGGTTTAAGCCCAATCCGATCGTAGTCTGTAGTGACCCCCAGGGCGGCGATGCGATCTAGGAGCTCGTTTAAAGACAAAAGATCCGCTGGATCCATTTGCTTGGAGTATTCGGAGTCGATACGAAGGGGGTTTTCGATGACCCGGGAGGCCATCGTCGGCTTAATGGCCGAGCGGGCGGTCATGGTAAAGCCGCCCAGCCGAAGGGTTTGGCCTAGAGCCAGCGTTCCTCCAGTGGTGATATTATCCTTGAGAACAAGGCGAGACATCGATCTTGTTGTTGACGGCACAGTGGAACTCTCAATGAAAGCACCAAAGTCGGTGTCAAAACCGGCGGATCTCAGGTAGGGGTCCCGAACTGTGCGTTTAAGGTCGATGGTAACAGGAGACAAGGGACATGATGTTTACCCAGGTTCGGGACCTCTCTATGGAGGTAATACCCTATGTCATGCTTGATTGATATTGATGAATATGAGTATTACAAGAGTTGATCTACCTTGAGATCGTAATGGCTAAACCCTAGAGGTCTAGCTTGTATGGCTATGATAATGAGTATCCTATCCGGACTAAGTCCTCCGGTTTATATAGACACCGGGAGGATCTAGGGTTACACAAGGTCGGTTACAAAGAAGGGAATCTACATATCCTGTCGCCAAGCTTGCCTTCCATGCCAAGGAGAGTCCTATCCGGACATGAGTACAATCTTCGGTCTTCGTATTTTCACAGCCCATCAGTCCGGCCCATGGCTAACAGGCTGGATGCCCGAGGACCCCTTAATCCAGGACTCCCTTAGAGGGCGCGCCCCCAGGCTTGTCTCTTCCTCATGAGGCTTCTAGTCCTTCCTCGAAGCTTCGGGGGTATCTTTTGGTCCATAAAAAATCACCGTAATTTTCCACCCAATCCGAGAACTTTTATTTCTACACAAAAAACAACACCATGGTAGTTCTGCTGAAAACAACGCCAGTCTTGGTTAGTACTAATCAAAACATACCAAGACCATATAAAATTGTTGTAAACATGGCATGAATACTTTATAAATTATAGATACATTGGTGATACGTCTCTGTCGTATCTACTTTTCCAAACACTTTTGCCCTTGTTTTGGGCTCTAACTTGCATGATTTGAATGGAACTAACCCGAATTGACGTTGTTTTCAGCAGAATTACCATGGTGTTATTTATGTGCAGAAACAAATGTTCTCGGAATGACCTGAAACTTCACGGAGCAACTTTTCAGAAAATAAGAAAAATACCTGCAAAATATGAAGGCCAGGGGGCCCACCACCTCTCCACGAGGGTGGGGGCGCGCCTGCCCCCCTAGGGCGCTCCTCCTACCTCGTGGCCCCCCTGTTGCCTCTCCGACTCCAACTCCAACTCTATATATTGTGTTTCAGTGAGAAAAAAATCAGAGAGAAGAAACCATCGCGTTTTATGATATGGAGCTGCCGCCAAGCCCTAAAACCTCTCGGGACGGCTGATCTGGAGTCCGTTTGGGGCTCCAGAGAGGGGAATTTGTCGCCATCGTCATCATCAACCATCCTCCATCACCAATTTCATGATGCTCACCGCCGTGCGTGAGTAATTCCATCGTAGGCTTGCTGGACGGTGATGGGTTGGATGGGATCTATCATGTAATCGAGTTAGTTTTGTTAGGGTTTGATCCCTAGTGTCCACTATGTTCTGAGATTGATGTTGCTATGACTTTGCTATGCTTAATGCTTGTCACTAGGGCCCGAGTGCCATGATTTCAGATATGAACCTATTACGTTTTCATCAATATATGAGTGTTCTTGATCCTATCTTGCAAGTCTATAGTCACCTATTATGGGTTATGATCCGTTAACCCCGAAGTGACAATAATTGGGATACTTACAGGTGATGACCGTAGTTTGAGGAGTTCATGTACTCACTATGTGTTAATGCTTTGTTCCGGTACTCTATTAAAAGGAGGCCTTAATATCCCTTAGTTTCCGTAAGGACCCCACTGCCATGGGAGGGTAGGACAAAATATGTCATGCAAGTTCTTTTCCATAAGCACGGATGACTATATTTAGAATACATGCCTACATTACATTGATGAACTAGAGCTAGTTCTGTATCACCCTAGGTTATGACTATTGCATGATGACCTGCATTCGGCATAATTCTCCATCACCGACCGGATTCCTACGAGCTTTCCATATATTGTTCTTCACATTATTTACTTTTCCGTTGCTAATGCTATCATCACTACAAAATACCAAAAACATTGCTTTCACTACTGTTACCTATTGCTACCATTATTACTACTATCATATTACTTTGCTACTAAACACTTTGCTGCAGATATTAAGTCACCAGGTGTGGTTGAATTGACAACTCAGATGCTAATACTTGAGAATATTCTTTGGCTCCCCTTGTGTCGAATCAATAAATTTGGGTTGAATACTCTACCCTCGAAAACTGTTGCGATCCCCTATACTTGTGGGTTATCAAGACTATTTTCTGGCGCCGTTGCCGGGGAGCATAGCTCTATTCTTTGAGTCACTTGGGATTTATATCTGCTTATCATTATGAAGAACTTGAGAGATCCAAAAACCAAGATCTATCCCTCAACTACGAGGGGAGGTAAGGAACTGCCATCTAGCTCTGCACTTGATTCACCTTCTATTTTGAGTAAGCTTGCGACACCTACACCTGCTTCTGCTATTCGTTCTGATATGTCGCATGTTATTGATGATGCCACTTCTGGTATGCATGATACTTATAATGAAACTACTTCTATGCCTGATAGTACTGTGCCACTTAGTGATTTTCTTGATGAACAACTTGCTAGAGCTAGAGAAATTGAAAATATTGAATCTGATGATACTGATGAAAGTGATGATGAAGAATCACTTGTTATTCCTAAGGGTTATGTTTTTGATCAAGAAGCTTCTTTAGCTTGCAAAAATAGAAATGAACTCAAAAGGTTATTAGCTAAATGGAGTAAGCAATCTCTAAATGCTAGAATGAAACCTGACCCTGCTTTTGCTACTTCACCTATTTGTGATACCGATAAGGATTATGAATTCTCTGTTGATCCTGATATAATTACTTTGGTTGAATCTGATCCTTTTCATGGTTATGAATCTGAAACTGTTGTAGCACATCTTACTAAATTGAATGATATAGCCACCCTGTTCACTAAAGTTGTGAGAACTCGTTACTTTTATATCCTTAAAACATTTCCATTCTCTTTAAAGGGTGATGCTAAGATATGGTTTAATTCTCTTGATCCTGGTTGTGTGCGTAGTCCCCAGGATATGATTTATTACTTCTCTGCTAAATATTTCCCTGCTCATAAGAAACAAGCTGCTTTAAGGGATATATATATAATTTTGTGCAAATTGAAGAAGAGAGTCTCCCACAAGCTTGGGGGAGGCTTCTCCAATTACTTAATGCTTTGCTGATCATCCTCTTAAGAAAAATGAAATACTTGATATCTTTTATAATGGACTAACCGATGCCTCCAGAGATTACCTAGATAGTTGTGCTGGTTCTGTTTTCAGGGAAAGAACACCGGATGAAGCTGAAATTCTATTGAATAATATGTTGACAAATGAAAATAATTGGACACCTCCGGAGCCAATTCCTAAGCCTATTCCTAAACCAACTCCGAAGAAGAGGGGTATTCTATTTCTCAGTCCTGAAGATATGCAAGAGGCAAAGAAATCTATGAAAGAAAAGGGTATTAAAGCTGAAGATGTTAAGAATTTACCTCCTATTGAAGAAATACATGGTCTTAATTTACCGCGTGTTGAAGAAACATATAATCTTAATCCTTTACCCATTGAAGAAACCCATGGTCTTGATAACCCGACACAGGTAGTAAAGGTAAATAATCTCTATAGATATGATAAAGCTATAATCTCATTTACTAAATTTGCTAGCCCATGCTTAGATGAGTTTGATAAATTTATGGCTAAGCAAGAAGATTTTAATGCTTATTTTGGTAGACAATTGAAATACAATTCAAATATGCTTGAACACTTGGGTGATTATATGGCTAATGTTAAAGGTGAACTTAAACTTATTAGTAAACATGCTTCTATGGTTACCACTCAAGTAGAACAAGTACTTAAAGCTCAAAATGATTTGCTCAATGAATTCAATAGTAAAGATAATGATTATGCTGTTAGAGTGGCTACTAGAACTGGTAGAATGACTCATGAACCGTTGTATCCTGAAGGCCATCCTAAGAGAATTGAACAAGATTCTCAGAGAAATAATATAGATGCACCTAGTTCGTCTAAAAAGAAGAAAAAGAAAAATGATAGGACTTTGCATGCTTCTAGTGATCCTATTGTTGAAACACCTGAGAATCCAAATGATATTTCTATTTCTGATGCTGAAACTCAATCTGGTAATGAACCTGAAACTAGTAATAATGTTAATGATAATGTTCATGATGATGCTCAATCTAGTAATGATAATGATATAGAAATTGAACCTGCTGTTGATCTTGATGACCCACAATCAAAGAATCAACGTTATGATAAGAAATACTTTGTTGCTAGGAAACATGGTAAAAGAAAGAGAGCCTTGGGTTCAGAAACCCATGCCTTTTCCTCCCAAACTATCCAAGAAAAAAGGATGATGAGGATTTTGAGCGCTTTGCTGAAATGATTAGACCTATCTTTTTGCGTATGCGATTAACTGATATGCTCAAAACCAATCCTTATGCTAAGTACATGAAAGATATAATTACAAATAAAAGAAAGATATCGGAAGCTGAAATTTCCACCATGCTTGCTAATTATACTTTTAAGGGTGGAATACCAAAGAAACTTGGAGATCCAGGAGTACCCACTATACCATGCTCCATTAAAAGAAACTATGTTAAAACTGCTTTATGTGATCTTGGAGCCGGTGTTAGTGTTATGCCTCTCTCTTTATATCGTAGACTTGATTTGAATAAGTTGACACCTACTGAAATATCTTTGCAAATGGCTGATAAATCAACTGCTATACATGTCGGTATTTGTGAGGATGTTCCTGTTGTAGTTGCAAACGCTACTATTTTAACGGACTTTGTTATTCTTGATATTCCCGAGGACGATAGTATGTCTATTATTCTTGGAATACCCTTTTTGAATACTGCAGGGGCTGTTATTGATTGCACTAAAGGCAATGTCACTTTTCATGTTAATGGTAATGAGCACACGGTACACTTTCCGAGGAAGCAACCTCAAATTCATAGTATCAACTCTATTTGAAAAATACCATCGATTATATTTGGAGGTTTTGAATTTCCTCTTCCTACTGTCAAGAAGAAATATGATATTCTTATTATTGGGGATGTGCATATCCCCGTTGAGGTAACATAGTGTTATTCGAAATTTCTTGGAGGTTTTGAATTTCCTCTTCCTACTGTCAAGAAGAAATATGATATTCTTATTATTGGGGATGTGCATATCCCCGTTGAGGTAACATAGTGTTATTCGAAATTTCTCAGGTTCCATGTTATTCGGAATGAGTTTGTTAACAAAACCTGATCAACCTTGTTAGTGGATTCCTTTTGATGAGCATGAGATGGATGAAACTAGAAGGCACAACCTTCTGTACCCTCCTTTTACTTTTTGTTATTTATATTAAATAAAATAAAAATAATATTTTTCTGTCTGTTATCTGATTATCTGTGCAATATAAACATACCCCAAAAATAAAAGTTCTCCAAATGCCCTGAAATTTAAATATGATTTTTTCTAGAATATTTGAGAATATTTGGCACTGAAAACAAAGCAGGGGGTCAACCACCTGCCCACGAGGGTGGAGGGCGCGCCCCCTGCCTCGTGGGCCCACGTTGGCCCTCCTCCACTTATCCTTTCATGCATACACTCCTTCTTCCTCCCCCAAACACGAATATCCAGCTCAAGCACGAGTTCTAGCTCACTTTGTTGTCATTTTCGATCTCCTTGCTCAAAGCACCTCTCACAAAACTGCTTGGGGAGATTGTTCCTTGGTATGTGACTCCTCCATTGGTCCAATTAGTTTTTGTTCTAGTGCTTTATTCATTGCAAATTTTTGCTCCTTAGGTGACCCTGTTCTTGAGCTTGCATGTCAAATTTATATGGTCAAAAGTAGTTTTGATGCATGATATAGGCTCTAGGCACTTGTAGGAGTAGTTGCTATCAATATTATTGAGTTTGGTTTACTTTTATTTTGAAGTTACTAAAAAAATTCAGAATTTTTTAGAGGAAGAAATATGCTTAGGAAAATGTTCCAAGGTGGTTCTTCAAGGAAGCAAGGACCCAGGCTTGCAATGCGTGATGCTGATGACGAGCCACCAAGAGACACTCCAGTGCGTCCTTGTGAATGTCCTTCTGAGAACTTTATGGATTGAGCGGGAATTAAGGAAGAATTCAACGCATATTTGTGTAACGCTGATCGCATGAGCTTCGAGGAAGAGAAGTGCAGCCAGTATCACAACCTCACTAGTACCTTTGTGAGGAAGTTTGAATTTTCAACTTCACGCAAGAGGAAGATATACTATCACCAGAGAGGAGGCAGATTAGTATGAGAGGAGAGCGGAGGCCGCTCGTCGCCACACTGCAGCTCAGCAGGCGATAGCCACTACATCGCAGTACAACCCCAACTACTATTATGGATATCCGCCAGGTCAGCCATGGCCATAGACCAACTTAGGCCAAAAGCCTAAGCTTGGGGGAGTACGTATTTCCCACCGACATTACATTTATGCTCACACACTCATTGCTAGATGTCGGTGCTCATACTTTTTCATTGTATCATCCATGCTAGTTTATTTCCCTTTTTATGCTTTCTTCTTGTGTGTTTAATAAACCATAAGAAAAACCAAAAAAATTAGTTATAGCTTTTAATCAGTTTAATTTCCATGCTTGTAGTAGTAATTAAAAAGAAAACCCAAAAAGATTTCCTGTTCTTCTTTTGCATGTTGGGAGCTTTCCTGTGTAAATAGTTTTATTTCTTTTCTTTTCTTTGGGGGTCGATAGGAGAAGACCTTAATTGAATTGTTGAAGTGGCTCTTATATGCATTATTGTTGATCTGACAAAAGATCCCATATTGCCTTGCCTTCTCCTGTTTATTGAATGCCTGCAGATTCCAGCTTAGTCCAATGCACGTGCACTATTATTATTATTCACATTGTTCGGTCGTGCAAGTGAAAGGCAATTATGATGATATACGATGGACTAACTGAGATGAGAAAAGCTGGTATGAATTTGACCTCTTTTGTTTTTGTAAATATGATTAGTTCATCGTTCCTGATTCAGCCTATTATGAATAAACATGTTTGCAATGACAATTAGAGATCATAGTTTCTTATGCCATGCTTGATTAGCTATGAGTTATAATGGTTTACCTTACGTGCCAACATGCTATTGAGATAGTTATGATGTGGTATGATAGGGTGGTATCCTCCTCTGAATGATTAAAGTGACTTGACTTGGCGCATGTTCACTCATGTAGTTGAAACAAAATCAACATAGCCTTCACGATATTTATGTTCATGTGGATTATATCCTACTCATGCTTGCATTCGGTGTTGATTAATTTTAATGCATGTTCATGACTGTTGTCGCTCTCTAGCTGGTCGCTTCCCAGTCTTTTGCTAGCCTTCACCGGTACTAAGCGGGAATACTGCTTGTGCATCCAACCCCTTAAACCCCAAAGTTATTCCACATGAGTCCACTATACCTACCTATATACGATATCTACCTGGCATTCCAAGTAAATTTGTATGTGCCAAACTCTAAACCTTCAAATAAATATCCTGTTTTCTATGCTCGAATAGCTCATGTATCAACTAGGGCTGTCTATATCTTCCATGTTAGGTGGGTTATTCTCAAGAGGAGTGGACTCCGCTCCTCACTCACGAGATAAATGGCTGGTCACCGGGATGCCCAGTCCCATGCTTTATGCAAACTAAATCAAAATAATTGCAAACAAAACTCCCCCTGGGACTCTTGTTAGTTGTAGGCACTCGTTGTTTCGAGCAAGCCATGGATTGATGCTTGTTGGTGGAAGGGGGAGCATAAACTTTACCATTCTGTTTGGGAACCGCCTATAATGTGTGTAGCATGGAAGATATCGCCATCTCTTGGTTGTTATGTTGACAATGAAAGTATACCGCTCAAAATATTATTCACCTCTGTTTCAAAACCGAGCTCTGGCACCTCTACAAATCCCTGCTTCCCTCTACGAAGGGCCTATCTATTTACTTTCATGCTGGGTCATCATCCTCTCATTAAAAAGCACTAGTTGGAGAGCACCGCTGTCATTCACATTCATTACTGTTAGTTTACATTGAGTATGACTTGACTGGATCTCTTTTACCATGAATTACAATGTCTAGTCAGTCCTTGGTCTTTAAAGGTGCTCTGCATTTATGTTTTGCGGTCTCAGAAAGGGCTAGCGAGATACCATCTTGTTATATCATATTATGATTGTTTTGAGAAAGTGTTGTCATCCGAGATTTATTATTATGGCTCGCTAGTTGATTATGCTATTGATATGAGTAAACTTGAGACCTATGTGTTATTGTGAATGTGGTTAGTTATAATCTTTGCTGAAAACTTCAATGTTGGCTTTACATATTTACAACAACAAGAGCAAACAGAGTTTGTAAAAGTTTTTCTTTATCACTTTCAGTTTATCAACTGAATTGCTTGAGGACAAGCAAACTTTTAAGCTTGGGGGAGTTGATACGTCTCCGTCGTATCTACTTTTCCAAACACTTTTGCCCTTGTTTTGGACTCTAACTTGCATGATTTGAATGGAACTAACCCAGACTGACATTGTTTTCAGCAGAATTACCATGATGTTATTTATGTGCAGAAACAAACATTCTTGGAATGACCTGAAACTTCACGGAGAAACTTTTCAAAAAATAAGAAAAATACATGCAAAAGATGAAGGCCAGTGGGCCCACCACCCCTCCACAAGGGTGGGGGCGCGCCTGCCCCCCTAGGGTGCACCCCTACCTTGTGGGCCCCCTGTTGCCTCTCCGACTCCAACTCCAACTCCATATATTGTGTTTCAGGGAGAAAAATCAGAGAGAAGAAATCATCACGTTTTACGATACAGAGCCGCCGCCAAGCCCTAAAACCTCCCGGGAGGGCTGATCTGGAGTTCGTTCGGGGCTCCGGAGAGGGGAATTCGTCACCATCGTCATCATCAACCATCCTCCATCACCAATTTCATGATGCTCACCGCCGTGCATGAGTAATTCCATCGTAGGCTTACTGGACGGTTATGGGTTGGATGGGATCTATCATGTAATTGAGTTAGTTTTGTTAGGGTTTGATCCCTAGTGTCCACTATGTTCTGAGATTGATGTTGCTATGACTTTGCTATGCTTAATGCTTGTCACTAGGGCCCGAGTGCCATGATTTCAGATCTGAACCTATTATTTTTTTCATCAATATATGAGTGTTCTTGATCCTATCTTGCAAGTCTATAGTCACCTAATAAGTGTTATGATCCGTTAACCCCGAAGTGACAATAATCGGGATACTTACCGGTGATGACTGTAGTTTGAGGAGTTCATGTATTCACTATGTGTTAATGCTTTGTTCCGATACTCTATTAGAAGGAGGCCTTAATATCCCTTAGTTTCCGTAAGGACCCCGCTGCCACGGGAGGGTAGGACAAAAGATGTCATGCAAGTTCTTTTCCATAAGCACGTATGACTATATTCGGAATACATGCCTACATTACATTGATGAACTGGAGCTAGTTCTGTATCACCCTACGTTATGACTGTTACATGATGAACCGCATCTGGCACAATTCTCCATCAAAAATCCATTGCCTACGAGCTTTCCATATATTGTTCTTCACATTATTTACTTTTTCATTGCTATTGCTATCATCACTACAAAATTCCAAAAACATTGCTTTCACTACTGTTACCTTTTGCTACCGTTATCATTACTATCATATTACTTTGCTACTAAACACTTTGCTGCAGATATTAAGTTTCCAGGTGTGGTTGAATTGACAACTCAGCTGCTAGTGCTTGAGAATATTCTTTGGCTCCCCTTGTGTCGAATCAATAAATTTGGGTTGAATACTCTACCCTCGAAAACTATTGCGATCCCCTATACTTGTGGGTTATCAGTTGGAGATGTATCAGTATCCCCAAACTTAATTCCTGCTCATCCTCGAGTAGATAAATGATAAACAAAATAATTGTTGGGGAACTCAGTTTTTCAAAAAAAATTACCTACGATCACGCAAGATCTATCTAGGAGATGCATATCAATGAGCAGGGAGAGTGTGTCTATGTACCCTCGTACACCGAAAGCAGAAGCGTTTAGTAACGCGATTGATGTAGTCGAACGTCTTCACGACCCAACCGATCCAAGTACCGAACCATGACACCTCCGAGATCAGCACACGTTCAGCTCGATGACGTCCCTTGAACTCTTGATCCAGTTGAGGCCGAGGGAGAGTTCCGTCGGCACGACAGCATGGTGACGGTGATGATGAAGTTATCGATGCAGGGCTTCGCCTAAGCACTACAACGATATGACCGAGGTGTGTAACTATGGAGGGGGGCACCACACATGGCTAAAATACCAACTTGTGTGTCTATGGGGTGCCCCCTTCCCAAGTATATAAAGGGGGGATGGAGGAGGAGGCCGGGCAGGGTTGGCGCGCCCAAGGGGGGGTCCTACTCCAAGTAGGATTCACCCCCCCTACTACAAGGAGAAGGGGGGAAGGAATAGGAGAAGAGAAGGAAAGGGGGCCACTCCCTAGCCCTAGTCCAATTCGGTTTGGGCTAGGGGGGTGCCACCTCTTGGCATGCCTCCTCTCTTCCACCACTAGGCCCATGAGGCCCAATAACTTCCCGGAGGGGGTTCCGATAACCCTCGGTACTTCGAAACTCATCCAAAACGACCCGAACCATTCTGGTGTCTGAATTTAACCTTCCAATATATGAATCTTTATGTCTCGACCATTTCGAGACTCCTCGTCATGTCCGTGATCTCATCTGGGACTCCGAACAAACTTCGGTACATCAAATCACATAACTCATAATACAAACCGTCATCGAACGTTAAGTGTGCGGACCCTACAGGTTCGAGAACAATGTAGACATGACCAAGACACATCTCCGATCAATAACCAATAGAGGAACCTGGATGCTCATATTGGTTCCCACATATTCTACGAAGATCTTTATCGGTCAAACCGCATGACAACATACGTTGTTCCCTTTGTCATCGGTAGGTTACTTGCCCGAGATTCGATCATCGGTATCATCATACCTAGTTCAATCTCGTTACCGGAAAGTCTCTTTACTTGTTCCGTAATGCATCATCCCGCAACTAACTCATTAGTCACATTTCTTGCAAGGCTTATAGTGATGTGCATTACCGAGAGGGCCTAAAGATACCTCTCCGACAATCGGAGTGACAAATCCTAATCTCGATCTATGCCAACTCAACAAACACCATCAGAGACACCTGTAGAGCATCTTTATAGTCACCCAGTTACATTGTGACGTTTGATAGCACACAAGGTGTTCCTTCGGTATTCGGGAGTTGCATAATCTCATAGTCATAGGAGCATGTATAAGTCATGAAGAAAGCAATAGCAATAAAACTAAACGATCATAACGCTAAGCTAACGAATGGGTCTTATCCATCACATCATTCTCCTAATGATGTGATCCCGTTCATCAAATGACAACACATGTCTATGGTCAGGAAACCTAACCATCTTTGATTAACGAGCTAGTCTAGTAGAGGCATACTAGGTACACTTTGTTTTGTCTATGTACTCACACATGTATCAAGTTTCCTGTTAATACAATTCTAGCATGAATAATAAAAATTTATCATGATATAAGGAAATATAAATAACAACTTTATTATTGCCTCTAGGGCATATTTCCTTCAGTCTCCCACTTGCACTAGAGTCAATAATCTAGTTCACATCACCATGTGATTTAACACCAATAGTTCACATCACCATGTGATTAGTTCACATCGCCATGTGACCAATATCCAAAGGGTTTTACTAGAGTCAATAATCTAGTTCACATCGCTATGTGATTAACACCCACAGATTACTAAGGTGTGATCATGTTTTGCTTGTGAGAGAAGCTTAGTCAATGGGTCTGTCACATTCAAAGCCGTATGTATTTTGCAATTTTTCTATGTCTACAATGCTCTGCATGGAGCTTACTCTAGCTAATTGCTCCCACTTTCAATATGTATCTAGATTGAGACTCAGAGTCATCCGGATCTGTGTAAAATCTTGCATCGCGTAACTCTTTACGATGAACTCTTTATCACCTCCATAACCGAGGAATATCTCCTTAGGCTTCTAAAGATAATTTTGACCGCTGTCAAGTGATCCACTCCTGGATCAATATCGTACCCCCTTGCCAAACTCATGGAAAGGTACATAATAGGTTTGGTACACAACATAGCATACTTTATAGAACCTATGGCTGATGCATAGGGAATGGCTTTCATTCTCTTTCTATTTTCTGCCGTGGTCGTGTTTTGAGTCTTACTCAACTTTACACCTTGCAATACAGGCAAGAACTCTGTATTTGACTGTTCCATTTTGAACTACTTCAAAAATCTTGTCAAGGTATGTACTCATTGAAAAATCTTATCAAGTGTCTTTATCTATCTCTATAGATCTTGATGCCCAATATGTAAGCAGCTTCACCGAGGTCTTTCTTTGAAAAACTCCTTTCAAACACTCCTTTATGCTTTCCAGAAAATTCTACATCATTTCCGATCAACAATATGTCATTCACATATACTTATCGGAAAGGATGTAGTGCTCCCACTCACTTTCTTGTAAATACAGGCTTCACCGCAAGTTTGTATAAAACTATATGCTTTGATCAACTTATCAAAGCGCATATTCCAACTCCGAGATGCTTGCACCAGTCCATAGATGGATCGCTAGAGGTTGTACATTTTGTTAGCACCTTTAGGATTGACAAAACCTTCTTGTTGTATCATATACAACTCTTCTTTAATAAATCCATTAAGGATGCGGTTTTGATATCCATTTGTCAGAGTTCATAAAATGTGGCAATTGCTAACATGATTCGGACAGACTTTAAGCATTGATACGAGTGAGAAAATCTCATCGTAGCCAACATCTTGAACTTGTCAAAAACCCTTTTCGAAAATTCGAGCTTTGTAGATAGTAACACTACTATCAGCGTCCGTCTTCCTCTTGAAGATCCATTTATTCTCAATGGCTTGCCGATCATCGGGCAAGTCCACACTTTATTCTCATACATGGATTCTATCTCAGATTTCATGGCCTCAAGCCATTTGTCGGAATCTGGGCTCATCATTGCTTCCTCATAGTTTGTAGGTTCATCATGGTCTAGTAACATGACTTCCAGAACAGGATTACCATACCACTCTGGTGCGAATCGTACTCTGGTTGACCTACGATGTTCGGTAGTAACTTGATTTGAAGTTTTATGATCATCATCATTAACTTCCTCACTAATTGGTGTAGGCATCACTGGAACTGATTTCAGTGATGAGTTACTTTCCAATTCGAGAGAAGGTACAATTACCTCATCAAGTTCTACTTTCCTCCACTCACTTCTTTTGAGAGAAAACTCCTTCTTTTAAAAGGATCCACTCTTAGCAACAAAGATCTTGCCTTCAGATCTGCGAGAGAAGGTGTACCGAACAGTTTCTTTAGGGTATCCTATGAAGACGCACTTCTCCAATTTGGGTTTGAGCTTATTAGGCTGAAACTTTTTCACATAAGCATCGTAACCCCAAACTTTAAGAAACAACAGCTTAGGTTTCTTGCTAAACCACAGTTCATACAGTGTCGTCCCAACGGATTTTTAGACGATGCCCTATTTAACGTGAATGCAGCTGTCTCTAATGCATAACCCCAAAATGATAGCGGTAAATCAGTAAGAGACATCATAGATCGCACCATATCTAATAAAGTACGATTACGACATTGAGACACACCATTACGCTATGGTGTTCCAGGTGGCATGAGTTTGTGAAACTATTCCACATTGTTTTAATTGAAGGCAACTCGTAACTCAAATATTCGCCTCTGTGATCAGACCATAGAAACTTTATTTTCTTGTTACGACGATTCTCTGCTTCACTCTAAAATTCTTTGAACTTTTCAAATGTTTCAAACTTGTGTTTCATTAAGTAGATATACACATATGTTCTCAAATCATCTGTGAAGGTCAGGAAACAATGATACCCACCATGAGCGTCAACACTCATCAGACCGCATACATCAGTATGTATTATTTCCAATAAGTCAGTGGCTCGCTCTATTGTTCCAGAGAACGGAGTCTTAGTCATCTTGCCTATGAGGCATGGTTCGCAAGCATCAAATGATTCATAATCAAGTGATTCCAAAAGTCCATCTGCATGGAGTTTCTTCATGCTCTTTACACCAATATGACCTAAACGGCAGTGCCACAAGTATGTTGCATTGTCATTATCAACTTTGCATCTTTTGGCATCAATATTATGTGTATCACTACGATCGAGATTCAGTAAACCATTTATATTAAGTGTATGAGCATAGAAGGTTTTATTCATGTAAACAAAACAACAATTATTCTTTGACTTAAATGAATAACTGTATTGCAATAAACATGATCCAATCATATTCATGCTCAACGCAAACACCAAATAACATTTATTTTAGGTTCAACACTAATCCCGAAGGTAAAAGAAGTGTGCGATGGTGATCTTATCAACCTTGGAATTATTTCCAAGACGCATCGTCACCTTGTCCTCAACTAGTCTCTGTTCATTTTGCAACTCTTGTTTTGAGTTACTACTCGCAGTGACTGAACCAGTATCAAATACCGAGGGGTTGCTATAAACACTAGTAAAGTACACATCAATAACATGTATATCAAATATACCTTTGTTCACTTTGCCATCCTTCTTATCCGCCAAGTATCTAGGGCAGTTCCACTTCAAGTGACCGTTCCCTTTTAAGTAGAAGCACTCAGTTTCAGTCTTAGGTCTAGCTTTGGGCTTCTTCACGGGAGCGGCAACTTGCTTGCCATTCATATTGAAGTTCCCTTTCATTCCCTTGCCCTTTTACTTGAAACTAGTGGTCTTGTCAACCATCAACACTTTATTCTTTTTGTTGATTTCTACCTTCGCAGATTTCAGCATCACGAACAGCTTGGGAATCATTTCCGTTATCCCTTGCATATTATAGTTCATCACAAAGTTCTAGTAACTTGGTGATAGTGACTAGAGAACTCTGTCAATCATTATCTTATCAGGTAGATTAACTCCCACTTGATTCAAGCAATTGTAGTACCCAGACAATCTGAGCACATGCTCACTGGTTGAGCTATTCTCCTCCATCTTGTAGGCAAAGTAATGTCAGAGGTCTCATACCTCTTGACACGGGCATGAGTATGAAATACCAATTTCAACTCTTGGAACATCTCATATGCTCCGTGGCGTTCAAAACGTTTTGAAGTCCCGGTTCTAATCTATAAAGCATGGTGCACAAAACTATCAAGTAGTCATCATACTGAGCATTGTCAAACATTCATAATATCTGCATATGCTCCTGCAATAGGTCCGTCACCTAGCGGTGCATCAAGGACATAATTCTTCTATGCAGCAATGAGGATAACCCTCAGATCACGGACCCAGTCTGCATCATTGCTACTATCATCTTTTGTAACATCCCAAAATTCTAAATTTTGGAATGTTATATTAAATAAATATTTATGATTGTTTGTTTGATTTTTTTTTGTGACTGATTGTGTGAATTTAGTGGCACTTGGAAATTTCAGAGGAATTTGAATTTCATTTGAATTTTACTTTGGGTTCAACTTGGCATTCGAAATTTATTCCATATACCCCTGACAAATACTTGTTTAAAAGTATGAGAGGAGCTAACATGACACTCCAAAAAGTCAGGAGAAATTAGTGCCAAAAGTTTTTGAATTCAAATTGGAGTTTATTTGGAATTAAAAAATGTTTTCTTTTAGTTTGGATTTTGCCTCTCGAAAAATGTTCACGTTGTAGGGTCTATTTTTCTGATTTTATTGATATATATATGTCTTATATAAAAATATTATAGTTTTCTCTTAGTTAGTTTTTTTTCTCCGCCTTATTCAAAAAAAGGGAAAAGAACCCCCGAGCTGGCCAGGCCAACCGACCCAGCCAACCGGCCCAGCCAGCCACCCGGCGCGGCACAACAGCGAGCCACAGCCGCAGCCCAACCGCGCCCTCACCCGAATCCCCTCGTGACCGGTCGCCCGACCGAACTCTTCCCTCTCTCTCTCTCTCGCTGACCGGTGGACCCCGCCATCTTCTGCCTCCTCCGCACGCAACCGCCGCAGCAAGATCGCGCCGCCGCCGCTGCCGTATCCTGGAGATCGCGGAATCCTCTCCCGATTTGCCCCCTCCACCAAGGAACCCCTCCCCCTATATATATCCCTACTCCTCGTCCGTTTCTGCCCCGAAGCTGCCCCGGACCCCTCTCCATTGCCTGCAATCCCTCGCCGGAACCCAAGCGCCACCGCGCACCATTAACGCCCTAGCTCTCCACTACGACCACCTCCTCGACGTCCGAACCCACCACCGAACCCCCTCGCTCGCCCGCACCTCCCCGTGCCCTCGCCCTCGCCCGAAACCCACCGGAGCACAACCAACATCGATCACCCGATGCCATCTCCGCCTTGACCTCACCGCCGTTCGACTCCGTCGTCTCGAAAGCTGCTACCGACCACCACCGAGCTCGCCATCCAGCGCCTTGTCGTCTGGTGCTCTTCCCCGACCCGGACGACCACGGGAGCATCACCACCATCGACCATAGCCACTACCGCCATCGCTGGAGTTCCACCGCCGCCGCTGCGAGCTCTCCTTCTTCCCTCCCCATTCGATCTTAATCTAACGGTGTAGATTAAATCCCACGAACAATTAGGTTTATTTGTTTAGATTGGTTTTAGTTTGGTCTTTTCTCGATTTAGTTACGGATTACTTCAATTGATCGAACCGGTCGGTTATCCTCTTTAGCCGCGGGCGCGTTTTAGTTAGTGTTCGCCTGAGCGTTAGATAGGCCCAGTAGCGCCTGTTTTTTTAGTTTCTGTTTTTAAAACATAATAGTTCTGTTCTGGTAAAGTCTATATCTTTTAGTTTGTTTAATATTTTTAGTTGATTCTTATTTTGTTAGTTTACAAATTTCCTATAGTTTCGGTAGAAAATATATTCGGCCATGTTTAAGTTTATAAAAATAGTTTTATATTAGTTTTAGTCAGATTAGTATTTCTGCTATAAATTGAGCTAGGATTATTATTTTTTGGTGATTCTTTTTGCCACTGCTTAGTTTTCACCTAGCCTAGCAGTAGGAGCTTGTTGGGGTATTTTTAGATTATATTAAAATTAGTTTTATTCGAAATCAAGCTTTTCTAGTTTTATTTAGCTTGCTGCTGTTTTCCTGCTATTCTAGTTATTATAGAATTTTAATTTACCCCTGTTATAATTTATTTTAGATTAGTTTCTGTAGTTATAGAGGGTGAACATTTATTTACAGCAAAGAAAAAAAAGTTTTACCTTATTTTCTTTATTAGGTTTGTTTTAGGCATAACAGGAGTACTATACTAGATATTGATGTGATTCTTTTTGCACGTAGTTTGTATGTTGTTTTCCTTTATGTTAGTTAGCAAAACCACTGTTTTGGTTCTGTTAAGAAAAGTGTTAGTAGGATAAAACTATTTCCTTGTTGTTGCTTGAAGTGATGAAAACCTTGATTTTGTTTTCCTCAAGTTTTCTTTGGAATTGGTTTGAGTTTTATTATTGAGTTTCCTTGTTGTGTTAATTGTTATTTTGAGTGGTAGAATGATTGCTTATGTGAATGCCATGTTTATTAATATAGATTCCATCGGAGAGTTGCGTATAGTCTTATCAAGTTTCTGAGAGCGTTATTATTCTTCATCAAGTAATACCAGGCAAGTTCACTTTGACCATGTTCTCCATACCTACGTTTATTTGCATGTAGTAGCACCCTTTCAGCAATCTCTCCAGTAGTGTTATTGAATCTTGTAGTTGAGTAGAATGCATGGGGTAGAAACCCATCCCCCTGTTACCAAACCCGGGACGTTACATAGCTTTAATGCTATGCTATAGTAGACGGGGTTTGGTATGAGTGCATGAGAGTGGTGTGAAGAAGGAGGACTCTACATCAATGGCAACAACTTCATGATGGCACCGGCAAGGACTACATCTTCAGGACTCCTCAAGATTTCGAGACTCGAGACAAGAATTCAATACACACTACTGGTGAAGGACGGTTGACGGGCACCCTGGAGAAACCAGTGGTTGGCCGGGATGCATGGAGAAGCGCCATGACATCTTGCGGAAAGCTTCACCCAGACTCAAAGAGACGGAAGAATACTTCATGCCCGGAAGCTTACCTGTGCAACCGCAAGTCACTATGGGCTCTGGCTTGGTTGACCTTAGTTGTGACTCTGGCTGGGATGGTGTTAGTAGATGTAGAACTACGGTAGGATTGGATGAGCACCGGACAGTGGTCAGAGGAACTCTTTGGAAGACCATGTTTCGGTCATCTTGTTCTCAACCACCCTGAAGTGCGAGAATGTAAAGAGAGGGATTGAATCTTGCGGGTAAAGTGTACAAACCTCTACAGAGGGTTAAAACCTAATCGATTAGCCGTGTCCCCGGTTACAGACAATTTGAGCCTTTGGACATGGATCTATCTCGGAACTCTCAACACCGGACTGATAACTTAATTGTGGGCAACTTATGATGATTTGGGCTATGAGACATCGGTTGGCGGAACCATATCATGATAGAAAACTCCGTAGTACAGACTCCGGTTAATTCCTTTGATGTAGGGAAAATAAAACCAGCTTTTATGCAAACAAAACTCAGTTACAGAGCCACAAAGCCATATTGCATATAGTATAATTTATCATTTGTTTTCTCTTATTGTGATCTTGCCGGTACATTCAATGTACTAACCTACACGACTGCAACGTCTCATGTTGCAGATATTTCCTCGACGAGTAAGAGTTACGATACAGGGTTACAGTCTACACTCAACTTGCCGATGGCGTTGATGGGACTCCACATCCGATTGTTTGTTTCCGCTGAGACTTATGAGGTATATATCAGTTTTACGTTATTTATACATGTGATTGCACTTTGATATATACATTGATGTACTGTGTGTGCCAGCATACCGATCCAGGGATGGCACCAATACACAGAGGATTGACCGTCTGAGGTCGGGTTGCTACAGATATGGTATCAGAGCACATGTTGACTGTAGGACGTGACCCTAGAAACTGGAAAGCCCCTAGGACAGGAAATCTCTAAAACTTTATTTTCAAAAGAATCTATTACTTCTCATCTTTTATGATTTTATCAAAGATTCTCTCCTACCTCAAATATTTAGAATATACCCCTTTTCCTTTTGACCACACGGAGGATCAACTGAAGTCGCTCCAAGAAGGACAAGATGTCGGACAATCGATGACCATTTCAGAGTAAACATGATTTGACCATGCATTAGAAGAGTTGAAGCTACACCAGTTGAAGATTCCGACAACATGAAGAATCAGAAGAATTATTTGACCATTCGAGGACCAAACCCCTGTTATACACTTACGTTAGATGCGACGATTTGTGAGATATCATTTATTTGATGTTTTTTTCTGATAGCCACAAATAAAACCCATTTTCAAAACTATTATTTTGTGTGTATCCCTTCCCACCTCTCTCTTATCTCACCCTAAAACCCTTGGACCCAGTAGATGATGAATTAAGTTGGTTTGGTATTCTCTGGACTGAAAACCCAGCCAGAGGCGGAGCTATGGATTCAAAACATGGAGAATCACTTTGGGAGCAATTTGGTTTCAAGGTAGAATGAAGTATGGTACGCCCTTCAGTACTTTGAAGGAAGTGCTGCAACATGGTGGCAGATGCATCAAGCTATACAGGGATGGAATGGAGCAATGACTTGGGAAGAATTCAAGAAGACTCTGGCAAGATCCCGTCTTATCCGAAAGCACCATGATACCCCAAGAAATAAACCTTGTGCCTGCAAGATTTGCGGAGAAATAGGACACACCCAGGAGGAACACAAGGATGGATGCCCTCATTGTGAGGAGAAACACCTAGCTGAGGAATGCCCAACTAGTCAGGTGACTTGTTTCTTGTGTGAAGGAAACACCCACCACCCAGCTCAGTGTCACATTTACTCCACGATGCAACAAACTATTCAGAAGCAGGAAGAATGAATGAAAGAAGCCCTCCGAGAAGTTATGAAAGAACCTATGATTAAGGAAAGTGTTGAAGGCCTTGATGGAGCAAGCCTAAACAGATTTTACTCCAATGCCTGTTATTCATGTGGAGAAGAAGGACATTTTTCACAATATTGCACCAAGAAAAGAAAAGAGTATCTGGGATACTTCCCGACAGAAGCAATGGAGTTTGATCCATGGGGAATAGAACATTTGATCAGAATGAAGAAAACTAGGAAGAGAAAACAAAGACACCCTCAGAACAACCCAATTTCTGCAAAGAGGGACAAGAGTCATATTACCTGTTTTGAATGTAAGGTCGTCGGGCATTATGCCAATGATTGTCTCAAAAGGAAGCAAGGAACTCAAGGAGCAGGCACCATCACCAAGAAGCCTCGAGACATGCCGGAAGTTATTTGTTTTCGTTGCAAGGAAGAAGGACATTTTGCTAGGGATTGTTCAAATCATGAGAAAGCTGGAGCTGAGTAGTGGAGATGTTGATATCAGTAATAAGAGTAGTATGGAAAACACTTTTTCATGAGAATGCGGGGTTGAGTTATGTAATAGATTACTTAGAGATTGTAATAATTCATGACTCAATAAAGTTGATATGTCATATGCAGAAAGGCTTTAAGGAGTTGTTATGCTTTATCTTGGAAATTAATATCCTGGGTGAACATGGAAGAAAAATGAGTTGTGATGCATAAACTGGATGTTGGAAATTGAGTTTGAAGTTTTGTTTGGATGATATGAATGTGTACCCAAGGAGATATGTACCTTATTCTGAGCATCATTTTTTGTTTTACAACTGCAGATGACGACCCTTCATGAGTCTTTCCTTAAGGGCCCGGAAACGATCATGACCCTGACAAGTGATCATGATTACCTGAAGATCCTGAAGGACATGATGAAGCATATTCACCTTGAAGGAGATGCAGTCTACAAAGGCTACCCCTTCATGCAAAAGGGAGTGGAACTTTGGTATGTGGAGTTACACCTCCACCGTATGAAAGGAGTTTGCCCAAAGACGATGGGGCAGTACTTTTTCATCTCACGTGTACCACAAGCAACTTTCTTCGACGCTGTTCGTGAAGCAGCCATGGAAGCCATACGCCAGATCGGAGATATACTTGAAGCAAGACCCCGTTATACTCAGGAATACCTAAGAGAAGTGCATGCAGAGATGATGGAGATGAAGCTCAAGGCCACCACAATGAAACAGAAGATTGAACATTTCAAGGCGCATGTCGCACAATTCCAGTGGGACTGAAGAATCCTCAAGGGGGAGAAATGAAGTAATGCCTGACCATACCAACCATATGGGTGGCAGCATTTGTAATAAAGTAATTTTTGGAATTTGGAGTTATGAAAAATGGTTAAGGATGTAATAAAAGATTTCATATGAAAATAATATGATTTATGGATAAACTAGTGCATTTCATTTTAGGTGTGGTAGTACTCCATAAACCCACATGATCAATGAAGAAAGAAATTTGTTATTCATGATGGTCCATAGAAGGGAGCTGGACCAAATACGTTGGAGTTTTGTATGATCGTCACCACAAGGGTATGAAGGAAGAAGTACTATTGGATTTAAAGGAGATGTAATGTTGGAATACAGAATGATAATCCTCGAAAGGATGAGTTAAATTTGTACAAGAGTTGAAGTGGTCCATAACCCACCGGCCCAGGAGTTAATAAGAAGCAAGCACACTCTTGCTAAGGGAAGATATTTTGGAAGAAAAACTCTGAGTTAATCATACGACATTTTTAGGAGGATACGAAATACCCAAGAGTTGTGAAGAAACGTTAGATGTCTTGTTCATCTTGCAGAAACAATGGATTTATTCAAACTCCGTTCGTCGACAAGAGAATTCTACAATGCTTGTGAGTATGCCCAAATGTTAGAATACGTGATTCGACGTCTGCATATGTAGTAATGGTTCAAGTACGGGATGGATTGGCCCCCATACCGGAGACTTCTATCATGAACTATCATATGTTGATGGAAAATCTTAGAGCCTTGAAAACCTTTGAAGAGTGTCAACACGTCAAGCCATAAAACCATAGAATGGTAGGACGATGGAACCCTTTACAGGCAACCGATGCCAATCGTGGGATATACGGTGAGATTCAACCCCGGCCATTTTTCCTGCAGGAGAAGCCATAAATTGTTGACCGCCAGGAGGTTGCAATAATTCCTTAGTATTGACGACAGACATGTCATACTCGAAGACCCACTCTTCGGAAGAACCTCACCAGGATTGAGAGGACACAAGATTGTGAGAAAAAGGTCACGCCCTACCGGGAGAGCACTAGTGAAAGAGTTATTCCAGGGAATATGAGAAGACCGACACCATCAACCCAAAGGATGGAGTACATGAGTTTTGTCTGAACCATACCCATGCTTTTAAGTGCGGTAGCACACTAGACCCTTCCGACGAAAATATTTGCTAGAAGACCCCCAACCCCTAACCTTTTCTTGCTAGCCTCTTCGAATCTCGAGGACAAGATTCATTTTAAGTGTGGTAGGTTTGTAACATCCCAAAATTCTAAATTTTGGAATATTATATTAAATAAATATTTATGATTGTTTGTTTGATTTTTTTGTGTGACTGATTGTGTGAATTTAGTGGCACTTGGAAATTTCAGAGGTATTTGAATTTCATTTGAATTTTACTTTGGATTCAACTTGGTATTTGAAATTTATTTCATATACCCCTGACAAATACTTGTTTAAAAGTATGAGAGGAGCTAACACGACACTCCAAAAAGTCAGGAGAAATTAATGCCAAAAGTTTTTGAATTCAAATTGGAGTTTATTTGGAATTAAAAAAATGTTTTCTTTTAGTTTGGATTTTGCCTCTAGAAAAATGTTCACGTTGTAGGGTTTATTTTTCTGATTTTATTGATATATATATATATATGTCTTATATAAAAATATTATAGTTTTCCCTTAGTTGGTTTTTTCTCTTTGCCTTATTCAAAAAAAGGGAAAAGAACCCTCGAGCTGGCTAGGCCAACCGGCCCAGCCAGCCACCCGGCGCGACCCAACAGCGAGCCACAGCCGCACCGACCGAACTCTTCCCTCTCTCTCTCGCTGATCGGTGGACCCCGCCGTCTTCTTCCTCCTCCGCACGCAACCGCCGCAGCAAGATCGCGCCGCCGCCGTATCCCGGAGATCGCGGGATCCTCTCCCGATTCACCCCCTCCACCAAGGAACCCCTCCCCCTATATATACCCCTACTCCTCATCCGTTTCTGCCCTGAAGCCGCCCCGAATCCCTCTCCATTGCCTGGAATCCCTCGCCGGAACCCGAGCGCCGCCGTGCACCATTAACGCCCTAGCTCTCCACTACGACCACCTCCTCGCCGTCCGAACCCACCACCGAACCCCCTCGTTCGCCCGCACCTCCCCGTGCCCTCGCCCTCGCCTGAAACCCACCGGAGCACCACCAACATCGACCACCCGACGCCATCTCCGCCTCGACCTCACCGCCTTTCGACTCCGTCGTCTCCAAAGCCGCTACCGACCACCGCCGAGCTCGCCATCCAGCGCCTCGTCGTCTGGTGCTCTTCCCTGACGCGGACGACCATGGGAGCATCACCACCATTGACCACATCCACTACCGCCATCGCCGGAGTTCCACCGCCGCCGCTGTGAGCTCTCCTTCTTCCCTCCCCGTTCGATCTTAATCTAACGGTGTAGATTAAATCCCGCGAACAGTTAGGTTTATTTGTTTAGATTGGTTTTAGTTCGGTCTTTTCCCGGTTTTGTTATGGTTTACTTTAGTTGATCGAACTGGTCGGTTATCCTGTTTAGCCGCGGGCGCGTTTTAGTTAGTGTTCGCCTGAGCGTTAGATAGGCCCAGTAGCGCCTGTTTTTTTAGATTCTGTTTTTAAAACATAATATTATGTTCTGGTAAAGTCTATATTTTTAGGTTGTTTAATATTTTTAGTTGATTCTTATTTTGTTAGTTTACAAATTTCCTATAGTTACAGTAGAAAATATATTCGGCCATGTTTAAGTTTATAAAAATAGTTTTATATTAGTTTTAGTCAGATTAGTATTTCTGCTATAAATTGAGCTAGGATTATTATTTTTTGGTGATTCTTTTTGCCACTGCTTAGTTTTGACCTAGCCTAGAAGTAGGAACTTGTTGGGGGTATTTGTAGATTATATTAAAATTACTTTTAGTCGAAATCAAGATTTTCTAGTTTTATTTAGCTTGCTACTGTTTTCCTCCTATTCTAGTTATTATAGAATTTTAATTTACCCCTGTTATAATTTATTTTAGATTAGTTTCTGTAGTTACATAGGGTGAACATTTATTTACAGCAAATAAAAAAAGTTTTATTTTATTTTCTTTATTAGTTTTGTTTTAGGCATAACAGGAGTACTATACTAGATATTGATGTGATTCTTTTTCCACCTAGTTTGTATGCTGTTTTCCTTTATGTTAGTTAGCGAAACCACTGTTTTGGTTACGTTAAGAAAAGTGTTAGTAGGATAAAGCTATTTCCTTGTTGTTGCTTGAAGTGATGAAAACCTTGATTTTGTTTTCCTCGACTTTTCTTTGGAATTGGTTTGAGTTTTATTATTGAGTTTCCTTGTTGTGTTAATTGTTATTTTGAGTGGTAGAATGATTGCTTATGTGAATGCCATGTTTATTATTATAGATTTCATTGGAGAGTTGCGTATAGTCTTATCAAGTTTCTGAGAGCATTATTATTCTTCATCAAGTAATACCAGGCAAGTTCACTTTGACCATGTTCTCCATACCTACGTTTATTTGCATGTAGTAGCACCCTTTCAGCAATCTCTCCAGTAGTGTTATTGAATCTTGTAGTTGAGTAGAATGCATGAGGTAGAAACCCATCCCCCTATTACCAAACCCGGGACGTTACATAGCTTTAATGCTACGGAATAGTAGACGGGGTTTGGTATGAGTGCATGAGAGTGGTGTGAAGAAGGAGGACTCTACGTCAATGGCGACAACTTCATGATGGCACCGGCAAGGACTGCATCTTCGGGACTCCTCAAGAATTCGAGACTCGAGACAAGATTTCAATACACACTACTGGGTGAAGGACGGTTGACGGGAACCCTGGAGAAACCAGTGGTTGGCCGGGATGCATGGAGAAGTGCCATGACATCTTGCGGAAAGCTTCACCCAGACTCAAAGAGACGGAAGAATACTTCATGCCCGGAAGCTTACCTGTGCAACCGCAAGTCACTACGGGCTCTGGCTTGGTTGACCTTAGTTGTGACTCTGGCTGGGACGGTGCTAGTAGATGTAGGACTATGGTAGGATTGGATGAGCACCGGACAGTGGTCAGAGGAACTCTTCGGAAGACCATGTTTCGGTCATCTTGTTCTCAAACACCCTGAAGTGCGAGAATGTAAAGAGAGGGATTGAATCTTGCGGGTAAAGTGTACAAACCTCTGCAGAGGGTTAAAACCTAATCGATTAGCCGTGTCCCCGGTTACAGATAATTTGAGCCTCTGGACTTGGATCTATCTCGGAACTCTCAACACCGGACTGATAACTTAATTGTGGGCAACTTATGATGATTTGGGCTATGAGACATCGGTTGGCGGAACCATGTCATGATAGAAAACTCCATAGTACAGACTCCGGTTAATTCCTTTGATGTAGGGAAAATAAAACCAGCTTTTATGCAAACAAAACTCAGTTACAAAGCCTCAAAGCCATATTGCATATAGTATACTTTATCATTTGTTTTCTTTTATTGTGATCTTGCTGGTACATTCAATGTACTGACCTACACGACTGCAACGTATCATGTTGCAGATATTTCCTCGATGAGTAAGAGTTACGATACATGGTTACGGTCTACACTCAATTTGCCGATGGCGTTGATGGGACTCCACACCCGATTGTTTGTTTCCGCTGAGACTTATGAGGTATATATCAGTTTTACGTTATTTATACATGTGATTGCACTTTGATATATACATTGATGTACTGTTTGTGCTAGCATACCGATCCAGGGATGGCACAGATGCACAGAGGCTTGACCGTCTGAGGTCGGGTCGCTACATCTTTCAACTTATTTTTCTCTAGGAACATATCAAACATAAACGGGGAGCTATATCGCGAGCTATTGATCTACAATATAATTTGCAAATACAATCATGACTAAGTTCATGATAAATTGAAGTTCAGTTAATCAAATCACTTAAGAACTCCCACTTAGATAGAGATCCCTTGAGTCATCTAAATGATCACGTGATCCATATCAACTAAACCATGTCCGATCATCACGTGAGACGGAGTAGTTTTCAATGGTGAACATCACTATGTTGATCATATCTACTATATGATTCACGCTCGACCTTTCGGTCTCAGTGTTCCGAGGCCATATCTGCATATGCTAGGCTTGTCAAGTTTAACCCGAGTATTCTGCATGTGCAAAACTGGCTTGCACCCATTGTATGTGAACGTAGAGCTTATGACACCCGATCATCACGTGGTGTCTCAGCACGAAGAACTGTCGCAACGGTGCATACTCAAGGAGAACACTTGTACCTTGAAACTTAGTGAGGGATCATATTATAATGCTACCGACGTACTAAGCAAAATAAGATGAATAAAGGATAAACATCACATGCAATCAAAATATGTGACATGATATGGCCATCATCATCTTGTACCTTTGATCTCCATCTCCAAAGCACCGTCATGATCTCCATCATCATCGGTATGACACCATGATCTCTTTCATCTTGATCTCTATCAACGTGTCGTCACATGGTCGTCTCACCAACTATTTCTTTTGCAACTATTGCTATCACATAGCGATAAAGTAAAGCAATTATATGGCGCTTGCATCTTATGCTATAAAGAGACAACCATAAAGCTCCTGCATGTTGCCGATAACTTTAACAAAACATGATCATCTCATACAACAATTTATATCACGTCTTGACCATATCACATCACAACATGCCCTGCAAAAACAAGTTAGACGTCCTCTACTTTGTTGTTGCAAGTTTTACGTGGCTGCTACGGGCTACTAGCAAGAGCCATTCTTACCTACACATCAAAACCACAACGATTTTCTGTCAAGTGTGTTGTTTTAACCTTCAACAAGGACCGGGCCTAGTCAAACTCGATTCAAGTAAAGTTGGAGAAATAGACACCCACTAGCCACCTGTGTGCGAAGCACATCGGTAGAACCAGTCTCATGAATGCGGTCATGTAATGTTGGTCTGGGCCGCTTCATCGAACAATACCATCGAATCAAAGTAAGACATGCTGGTAAGCAGTATGACTATTATCGCCCACAACTCATTGTGTTCTACTCGTGCATATAACATCTACGCATAGACCTGGCTCTGATGCCACTGTTGGGGAACGCAGTATTTCAAATTTTTTACCTACGATCACGCAAGATCTATCTAGGAGATGCATAGCAACGAGTGGGGAGAGTGTGTCTATGTACCCTCATAGACCAAAAGCGGAAGTGTTTAGTAACGCGGTTGATGTAGTCGAACGTCTTCACGATCCAACCGATCCAAATACCGAACGCACGGCACCTCCGCGATCAACACATGTTCAACTCGATGACGTCCCTCGAACTCTTGATCCAGTTGAGGCTAAGGGAGAGTTCCGTCGCCACGACGGCGTGGTGACGGTGATGATGAAGTTACCGATGCAGGGCTTTGCCTAAGCACTACAACGATATGACCGAGGTGTGTAACTGTGGAGGGGGGCATCGCACACAGCTAAAAGATCAACTTGTGTGTCTATGGGTGTCGGTGTCAAAACATGTGGATCTCGGGTAGGGGGTCCCGAACTGTGCATCTAAGGTCAATGGTAACAGGAGACAAGGGACACGGTGTTTTCCCAGGTTCGGGCCCTCTCTATGGAGGTAATACCCTACGTCCTGCTTGATTGATATTGATGAATATGAGTATTACAAGAGTTGATCTACCTCGAAATCGTAATGGCTAAACCCTAGAGGCCTAGCTTGTATGGCTATGATAACGAGTATCCTATCCGGACTAAGTCCTCCGGTTTATATAGACACCGGGAGGATCTAAGGTTACACAAGGTCGGTTACAAAGAAGGGAATCTACATATCCAGTCGCCAAGCTTGCCTTCCACGCCAAGGAGAGTCCTATCCTGACACGGGTGCAATCTTCGGTCTTTGTATCTTCATAGCCCATCAGTCCGGCCCATGGCTAACAGGCCGGAAGCCTGAGGACCCCTTAGTCCAGGACTCCCTCAGTAGCCCCTGAACCTGGCTTCAATGACAAGGTATCCGACGCGTAGTGCTGTCTTCGGCATTGCAAGGTGGGTTCCTCTTTCCGAACTCCAAAATAGTCTTCGGATGAATTGATCGTGTCTGGACTTGCAACACACACCATACACAACCGTAGAGAGAATATAATAATACACGAGTCCAATCCGCTGACAACTTTTACAATATGACATCACGTCCATCCGGTCATAATTTCGAACCGTTTTTTGCCTGCCGCTCCACGTTTCGAGACGCGGTTGCCATTGGCACGTCTTGTCAAAGCAGAGATCTTGTCCCCTTATCGCAGGATTCTCATCAATACGAGTGTGGGTAACCCATACAACCCTTGGAAGCAGGCGAATTTTGAGGCGAGTGGGGTGGTGTTCAATATTCACTGCCCTTATAAGGAGATTAGATTCCTCCTTCTTCCCCCACACCTTCTTCCTGCCTTTTCCACCCTTGAGCTCCAGCACCCAAGTTCTTATATATTCCCTACTCAAGAAAGCACTCAACCATGTCTAGATCCGGAGGTCAAGGAAAGTGGATGGCTTCCTCCGTCAAGGAGGAGGACATTGCCGAGCTTCGGGCGGCCGGGTACCTGGCGAAGGAAATCGCCCACCATCTTCCAGCCCAAGGACAAATCATTCCCACACCCAAGCCCGACGAGAGGGTAGTGTTCCTCCCCCATTTCCTCCGCGAGCTGGGGTTTCCACTCCACGATCTATCCCCGAACTCCTTCCTTAATATCTCGGCGTTCATCGTCGTGTGCGAGGCCTTCCTCCGAATCCAACCCACTTCGGGCTATGGCTCAAAACCTTTAACGTGAAGCCCAAGGTGGTGGATGGACAGCACGCAGAGTGTGGGGGCGTTATGGTGAGCAAGCTCACCAATGTCTCTTGGCCAAAAGGCACATTCATGGAGTCTGTCAAGGAATGGCAGAAACAATGGTTCTACAGACCGAACCCCGCGGCGCCACCTAGGCCGCAGCTGCTGTATTCAACTCCGGCGCTGCTGTGCGACTTACCTCCTGGGTCGAGAAGAGCCCAAACTGGTGTTCGTCAGACGAGCTGATTGCGCTACAAACGCGCATTCAAAGCATGATCGATAGGGACATCCAGCTCATCGACATAATTCAAGTGATGCTGGTGCGCCGGATCCTCCCCTGCCAGAGCCGAAGCCGCCCTCTATGGGATTTCAACCCGAAGAAGCACCACACCTTAGAAAGGCTCTTCGAAACAGCTCAGGAAGACGCCTGGAAGCTGCTCTTTAAGGGCAATGAGATACCGCCGGCCACAGATTCGGACCGTGGCCATGACATAAATCACCTCCCCAACGAGGTATGTTATTTTGAACATCCCCTACTTGCTTGTTTTAAGGGTGATATCTAAGCATTTATTATCATTGCTTTTTTAGTACTGGTTAAAGAAGGCGAAGCAGATCCGGTGTCCGGCTCCCCTGCCTGAAGAACCAGTCATCCCACGCTTAGCAAAGATGCTGGAGCCGGTGCCTTATAAGGCACCAGAAAAGAAGGCCACAGGAAAGGCCAAGGGGGTCCGGAGTGGCCCCCGCCGCAAGGGCACTTTGGACATGACGTCCGAAGGCAAGACCCATTCCCCTGCCACCGATGATGACAAGGATGAGGAGGAGGGGGAAAGCGAATCTCCCCCTGATGGGGGAAAGAAGAAGAGGGTGGCCTCCACGACTCTGGAGGCGGAGGCGCCCAAGAAGGGGAAGGGCTCCCTCATGGATAACTCCACATGGGATGTCGACAACGGTCCGGAGAGACGCCCCCCGCACTAAGCCTCGGGCCGCATCATAAGTGCCAAGACTTATATCCGCCCATAAAGTGTCTCCCCTTATTGTCTTAACACGATTGATTATGTTATTGTAGTCCGACCCACAATAGCTCCCCGCGATTCTTGTCAGGAGGCTCGCTGGATTCCAAGGCGATGACCAGCGACTCGCCGCCAGCTGCTCACTATCACAAGGCCAAGGATGATGTAGAGGTACTGCCCCGAAGGACTGCTCCAGGCGGGGGAGAGGCTCAGGAGGCGCCAGAAGGCAAAATCCCCATCGCCGGACACCAAGGGGAATCAATCCCCATGGAGACTCGTGGGGAGGGCCGTACTCAGTTTGACCCTCAGCCGAACTCAATTCCGGAGGCCGAGGCTGCTCCAGAATCCGGCATGCTACCTCCTTCGAAAGAAGGGGGATGCCTGTTCCCCCGGTGACCCTTGTCCAACCAGGGGCACGGGATAATCTGCTGGAAGCGCTGCAAGGCGCTTCCATTGTGGACGAGCACCATGTCCTTATGGGCACGGTAATTGAAAGGGTTCAGTCCGCCAAGAGTGGACTAACCGAAGCCTGCCGCAGCCTGTTAACAGGTTTTGAGGTAAGCAGCACAAAAAAAGGAGAAAATCCCCAAATATTGATAGTAGCCCCTGAGACATTGTTCGGTGTTTGAAAAGAAAAACCAGACAGAGGATCAATCTCCTATTACAGGAAACTAACTAAATCTGTCTGAAATGTATGCGTAGGCGTCATTGTTGGCCGCGGCCTCGCATACTGCCGAAGTCTCTAGACTGAAGCAGAAACTGGCGGAGGCCGAGGAGGAGCTGGGCCAGGTGAAGAGGCAGCTCCAGGAAAACAAGGTAAGTAATAACCTATTATGGATTTGAAAAAAGAAAGGGGAAAATGATATGCAATGACCAAAATACCATAATGTGAACAGAGGCGGTGACTGAGGTCGAGGCCCTAAAAGCGGCCCTGGTCGAAGCCGAGGGGAAGGCTGTCAAGGTGCAGGCCGCCCGTAAGAGGCTCAAGGCTCGGGTCAACGAAATCCAACAGGAGCTCCAGGATGCGGTGAAAAAGTGCGAGACCTTGGGGCACAATGAGTCGGCTCAAGAGGCCAAACATGCCGAGGCTCATATATAAGAGTGCGGAGGTGGCCCGGATTGAATCCCAGGGCGCCCTCCATGAGATCTAGGAGGCCAGGAAGATCGCGGCGGGTAAGGCATTCAATATGCAAAGCAGGAGTGTGAAGAGGAAATTTCTTTTACTAACCCGGATTCGGAGTTCTCCAGGGGCCTTTGCTGATCTGCCACGCAGTTTGACCGACGCTGCAGAGTTCTTCCGAGCCGAAGAAGGGAGCTCCGTGGAGAAGTTGTTCTGGTCGCAATATTGCGCGCCAGAACATCCGGTGCCCTTCAGCGATCAGCTGAAACAGCTGGTGAAGCTGCACAGGGTGGCCGAACTGGCCATGAAGGATATGATAGTCCGGCTGTGGCCAGCCGAAGCTATTCCCAGTAGCTACTTTGGCCTCGTGAAGAAGCTGGTGGATGCCTATCCTCGGCTGGATGTCATCAAGTAGTCCGTCTGCATCGAGGGCGCACGTCTGGCCTTCTTTTGTTGCAAGGTCTGGTGGGCGAAGCTGGACGCTGTCAAGCTAGCGACCAGGGGGCTGCCGGAGGGCAAGGATTACCGCACACCTGAGCGATACTTCGGCGATGTCTTAGAGGGGTCCCGCATTGTTGAGGATCATTGTGGGAAGGACACCCTCTTTGAATGAATGTATTCGAGCTCCCTCTGCCTTGTATGATGAAACAAAATGTTTATACAATATAATGCTTGTTATGTTTTTAAATTTTTACTTCCTGTGCGGCCGTGTTGTATAAAATCTGAGGGTTAACCACTCGTCGGCTTCTGCCCCCACGTAGGTACTACGGGGGTGTTCGGTATGGCATCTAAACAATCTGGATCCAATTAGATGGTCCTCGAAGGAGTTGTTTAGCGCAACGAACCAGGCAACCAAACTATGTGGCTGTAACACCCTCACTTAGCCATAGGAGTGCGACAATAAAAACATGGGCGCAACCCCTAGTATCCGAACTAGAGTGCTATAAGCGTGTGATCAGGAAGTACCAATCCTTCGCGTAATGCGGAAGAAATCTCCAACGATTTGCAACCTCCGAACAGCTGACCGGCTCACGCCGCATCATGACAGTCAGTTTTCGGCTTTCTCTACCGAGGTGCTCTTTGGATAAACCAAGGCACAATCGCAGTAGTTCTCCCTTTACTACCTTAGCCAATGTAGCGGAACGTAAGTTAGCAAGCACAGGAGCCGGGCAACCCAACTATTGATCAAAGACATGATTCAGAGCCAATGCATATAATGCTAAATTCGGGGTGCCGAACTATACTTATAAAAAGTGTTCGGACTTCTGTTGCCGTAATGTGGGGTGCTATGAAGCCCCTGGCAAGCATGGAGTGTACCAAAGTGTACGAGTGCTACCTGATAGGATTATCCACAGGGGAGCTGAAAAAAAGAAAACAGACAAGGTACAAAAAGGCCGGAGTCCTATAGCTCCAACCGCAAACTGTTCTCATTGTAATTTAATTAGTATGTCAAGGCGCATTGATACAGGTTGTGTGATAAGCAAAAGGCTATTTGACATGCCGAAACCAAGGGAGAGCTGCATGTGGGTCCTGAAAAACAAGTAAAGTTATCGTTAACGGAATCACCTAAAAATCCCCCCATATGTCTGTGTTTCTCGCCGTCTTGGTGTGTTTATCCTTCAACAGGACTGATGACCAGGCCATCAAATGGTGCCTGTGGGATTGAGACCTGAAGAGGAAACAAGTAAAAGTGTAAGTATATGTGTATCCGACGTCGGTTGAGCCGTACTATGGACCACAAGCTATCCATGCCTCCGTCGATGCCCATGGGATTTTGAGTGCGTAGTTATGTACGCGCGGCACAAATGCCACCACTTGATCGGAACTGTGACGGAGGCCGGATTGCTAGTCGATCTCCTGACGAGCCGAGCTTTCCTGCAGCAGAGTAGTTCGGATCCTCTTAACGGTGTCCGCAGGCTCGGCAGCTGAATTAAGGTTCTGCTTGCGAAGGCTTCTTTGTACTTCTGCTGCTAAGGCAGCTGTGTGCTCTTCTGTACATAGGGAGTGTTCTATATTTCCATTGACTATTATGACGCCACGTGGATCGGGCATCTTGAGCTTGAGATAAGCATAGTGTGGTACTGCGTTGAATTGAGCGAACGCAGTTCGTCCGAGCAGTGCGTGATAGCCGCTGCGAAAGGGGACGATATCGAAGATTAGCTCCTCGCTTCGGAAGTTGTCCGGGGATCCAAAGACAACCTCTAGTGTGATTGAGCCCGTACACTGGGCCTCTACACCTGGTATGACTCCTTTGAAGGTAGTCCTGGAGGGCTTGATCTGAGATGGGTTAATGCCCATTTTTTGCGTTGTATCCTGATAGAGCAGATTAAGGCTGATACTGCGTCCATAAGGATGCAAGTCAGGTGGAACCCATCAATTATTGGGTCTAAGACCAGTGCGGCTGAGCCACCATGACGGATACTGGTCGGATGATCCCGGCGATCAAAAGTGATTGGGCATGACGACCATGGGTTAAATTTTGGGGTGAATGGCTCTATCACGTAGACGTCCCTGAGCGCATGCTTGCGCTCCCTCTTGGGGATGTGAGTAGCGTATATCATTTTCATCGTTTTGACCTGAGGGGGAAACTTCTTCTATCCCCCTGTGTTCGGTTTTTGGGGCTCTTCGTCATCGTCCTCGCTTTGCAATCCCTTTTCCTTATTCTCGGCGTTTAACTTGCTGGCCTGTTTAAAAACCCAGCAATCTCTATTTGTATGATTGGGTGTCTTGTCTGGGGTGCCATGAATCTGGCATGGATGATCCAGTATGCGGTCCAAGCTGGATGGGCCTGAATTGTTCTTTTAGAACGACTTCTTTTGCTAACCGGACTTAGGGCCCCTGAATCCGGCATTGACTGCCGTGTCCTCGGTGTTATCACTGTTGTTTCGACGCTTGTATCTGTTGCGTTGAGACTTGTCTTTGCTAGTTTTAGCTTCAGGGGTGCCGGCGTCGCTTGCATCATTCTTGCTACTGGCCAACCAACTGTCCTCGCCCGCACAAAAGCGGGTCATGAGTGCCGTGAGGGCTGCCATGGATTTTGGCTTTTCTTGGCCGAGGTGGCGAGCGAGCCATTCCTCGCAGATGCTGTGTTTGAAGGCTGATAGGGCTTCGGCATCCGGACAATCGACGATCTAGTTCTTTTTAGTTAAGAACCAAGTTCGGAACTTCCTGGCGGACTCTCCGGGCTGTTGAACTATATGGCTTAAGTCATCAGCGTCCGGAGCTCGAACTTATGTACCTTGGAAGTTATCGATGAAGGCCTCTTCCAAGTCCTCCTAGCTGCCAATAGATTTGCAGGCAGACTGTTGAGCCAGTTCCGAGCTGGCCCCTTGAGTTTTAAAGCAGGTATTTGATGGCGTGGAGGTCATCGCCGCGGGCGATATGTATGTGGAGAATGAAGTCTTCGATCCACACTGCGGGGTCCGTGGTTCCATTGTATGATTCTATATTCACGGGTTTGAACCCTTCAGGGAATTCATGATCTAGGACCTCATCAGTGAAGCAATGAGGGTGTGCGACGCCTCTATATCGGGCCGTATCGCGACGTAGCTCTGATGGAGTCCATCTGCGGTTTTCGGCCCGCACGTGACTAAGTTTGTCACGTCCGAATAGGTGGCTGTCGTCGCGTGTCGAGGCACGCCCTCGCGATCCGTAGATTGATCTAGTATGTCCTGCTTTATTGTTTAGGTTTTGCCGGAGGTCATATGTATGACCGTGGGCTAATTTACCTCTACCTGTGTGCTGAGGCGGGGCTAGCTCGTGTTCGGCGTGAGTTGCCGTTTTGTCTCGGCCACGTGGTGACCGGTCAGCCGCATTGTACGATGGAGGTATGTATTCCAGTGCCTCCTCGTCAAACTGAGGTAGCAATTTGCACTTTGGGTAGCTTTTGGCTGGGCGCTTGAGGCCGTATTCTTCGGCTGCTAGGACATCGGTTCATTTATCATTGAGCAAATCTTGGTCAGCTTGAAGTTGCTACTGCTTCTTTTTTAGGCTCCTTGCAGTGGCGATTAGCTGGCGCTTGAAGCTCTCCTGCTCAAGAGGTTCCTCAGGCACGATGAAATCCTCGGTGCCGAGGCTCACCTCGTCCTCAGAGAGGGAAGGTAATTATCGTCCTCCGAATCTTTGTGCATGGCAGGCTTGCCAGGGCTAGCCTGCCCATCTTCCCGTTCATCTTGTTCATTAGCTATTTCAACGGGGTCTTCGTTGTCTTCGGCACCTTCTGGAGTATTATCTTTTCCTGTGCCGGTGTTGCTTTCTTTACTGCGGCGTGACTTAGAGCGGCGCCGCTGCCGCCGGCGCTTGGACTGTATTTCAGAAGGTTTATCCTCAGCTGGATCTTCCTTGTCCTCGCTGTTGTTCTCCTTTGGTGCATCCAACATGTATACGTCATATGAGGAAGTGGCCGTCTAGCGTCCATTGAACGACGGGTTCTGGGCCTCTTCTTCTCCGACATCGTCGTCCATACTGTCGATGTCTTCGGAGTCGTAATCAAGCTCATCGGTCAAATGCTCGACCGTGGCTATGAAGTGGGTGGCGGGTGGGGAGCAAAATTCTCCACCGTCAGCCCCTAGTTCGTGATGGATATAGTTCGGTTGTGAGTCCTCCGTCAAGGACTGGTTTTTAATGAGTTTAGCACATCTCCCAAAGGCGAGTGCTGGAAGATTTCTGCGGCGGTGAATTCGAAGATCGACAAGCGATCAAGCTCGGCGTCCGCGGGCTCACATGGTTCGGAACTTACGACCAGAGACGAGTCCGGGGTTCCGCTGACAAAAACGTCGTGAGAGGTTAAGTTTATGTCCGGCTCCAACACCGTGGAATCTGTGGCCTCTGTAGTGGGGTTGATCCTCCCACCCTGGGATGGCGCAGCTTGCTCCAGATCTAGGGCCAGAGCGATTACAGGAGCAATCTCCTGGATGCGGCCTGATGACAGATTTAGGTCATGATCATCGGGGTGATCGGGAGCGGCTACCGCGGTCTTGAATCCGGCGAAGATCAAGTCTCCACGGATGTCCACAACGTAGTTCAAGCTCCCAAATCTGACCTGATGGCCAGGGGCGTAGCTTTCGATCTGCTCCAGATGGCCAAACGAGTTGGCCCATAGTGCGGAGCCGCCGAACATGAAGATCTATCCGGGGAGGAAAGTTTCTCCTTGGACAACGTCATTATTGATGATCGAAGGGGCCATCAAACCTTTTGGCGACAACACAGTGGAACTCTCATTGAAATCACCAATGTCGGTGTCAAAACCGACGGATCTCGAGTAGGGGGTCCCAAACTGTGCGTCTAAGGTCGATGGTAACAGGAGACAAGGGACACAGTGCTTACCCAGGTTCAGGCCCTCTCTATGGAGGTAATACCCTACGTCCTGCTTGATTGATATTGATGAATATGAGTATTACAAGAGTTGATCTACCTCGAGATCGTAATGGCTAAACCCTAGAGGCCTAGCTTGTGTGGCTATAATAATGAGTATCCTATCCAGACTAAGTCCTCCGGTTTATATAGACACCGGGAGGATCTAAGGTTACACAAGGTCGGTTACAAAGAAGGGAATCTACATATCCAGTCACCAAGCTTGCCTTCCACGCCAAGGAGAGTCCTATCCGGACACGGGTGCAGTCTTTGGTCTTTGTATCTTCATAGCCCATCAGTCTGGCCCATGGCTAACAGGCCGGACGCCCGAGGACCCCTTAGTCTAGGACTCCCTCAATGGGGTGCCCCCTTCCCACATATATAAAGAGGGGAGGGAGGATGAGGCCGGCTAGGGTAGGCGCGCCTAAGGGGGGATCCCCCCTTTCCTACTTCCACAAGGAGAAGGGGGGAAGGAATAGGAGAAGAGAAGGAAAGGGGGGCCGGCCCCATAGCCCTAGTCCAATTCGGTTTGGGCTAGGGGGTGCGCGCCACCTCTTGGCCTGCCTCCTCTCTTCCACCACTAGGCCCATGAGGCACAATAACTTCCCGGAGGGGGTTCCGATAACCCCCGGTACTCCGAAACTCATCCGAAACAACCTGAACCTTTCCGGTGTCCGAATGTAACCTTCCAATATATGAATATTTATGTCTGGACCACTTTGAGACTCCTCTTCATGTCCGTGATCTCATCTAGGACTCCGAACAAACTTTGGTACATCAAATCACATAACACATAATACAAACCGTCATCGAATGTTAAGTGTGCAGACCCTACGGGTTCGAGAACTATGTAGACATGACCGAGACACATCTCCGTGAATAACCAATAGCAGAACCTGGATGCTCATATTGGTTCCTACATATTCTACGAAGATCTTTATCAGTCAAACCGCATGACAACGTATTTTACTTGCCCGAGATTCGACCATTGGTATCATCATACCTAGTTCAATCTTGTTACCAGCAAGTCTCTTTACTCGTTCCATAATGCATCATCCCACAACTAACTCATTAGTCACATTGCTTGCAAGGCTTATAGTGATGTGCATTACTGAGAGGGCCCAGAGATACCTCTCCGACAATCAGAGTGACATATCCTAATCTCGATCTATGCCAACTCAACAAACACCATCGGAGACACATGTAGAGCATCTTTATAGTCACCCAGTTACGTTGTGAAGTTTGATAGCACACAAGGTGTTCCTCCGATATTCGGGAGTTGCATAATCTCATAGTCATAGGAGCATGTATAAGTCATGAAGAAAGCAATAGCAATAAAACGAAACAATCATAATGCTAAGCTAACGGATGGGTCTTGTCCATCACATCATTCTCCTAATGATGTGATCCAGTTCATCAAATGACAACACATGACTATGGTCAGGAAACTTAACCATCTTTGATTAACGAGCTAGTCTAGTAGAAGCATACTAGGGACACTTTGTTTTGTCTATGTACTCACACATGTATCAAGATTCCGGTTAATACAATTCTAGCATGAATAATAAACATTTATCATGATATAAGGAAATATAAATAACAACTTTATTATTGCCTCTAGGGCATATTTCCTTCAATAATTTATGAAGTGTGAATGCTAGAAAAGTGCATAACTATGGTCAATCATATTTTCAATCACTTTTTCTAGCATCATAACAACAACTTTTTCTCATGTGTGATCTGACGCATGTTACCTTTGAAAACTGTCATTCTTCCAGACAATTAGGCGTCGAGTTCTGAGTAGACCAAGAGTCATTGTGGTGTGCCGGTGAACAAGTCTGTGAAGGTTTTGGGAGTCTACCTTGAAGACTTACCATGAGTGATTAGGCGAGGTCTGCGGACCTTAGCTCAAGAGGAATACGGTGAGGACTATGTGTCCTCTGAATTGCGACTCAGCCACCTCAACTAGATGTACAGTTGATGCAACAACTAAAACGGATCTACCAAATAGCATTGTCTTCCCCGAGCTAACCCGGTTACAAATTCCACACCCTCTCTTAAATTATTCCGTTGCTGAAAAATTTGTGATCTTTGCTCTAACGAATTTGAATTGAAGTATTTCATCACGCTATCCTTTATTTCCTCAGTTCATATCCTTCATGCGTGTATGATTGTATGATTGCATGCTCTTCACTCTTACGTATCTGGATTGCATGTACTCTGATTCTATGATGACTTAGTGTGACAGCCTGGTTTTTGCCCTCTCTTATTTGTTTGAGTTTCCATTTGAATTTTTTTGAAACTTGGAGTTTTTGAATCTTTTCATTTGGACTTAAGCACTGGGGCATCCTTGGCTTTCACCCAAGTGTTTCACTTTTCTCCCAAACCATCATTTCACTTCTGATCCACCACAAAATAATCTTTGGAATATTTTTCTTAAATGAAAAATATTCATTTTCTCTCTAAAACCCTAAGCTAAATCTGTTTGCTCCAAAGCAACCCTAATTTTTATGGCTCAGAAAATTCTAAGAAAATTCACAAATATTCTAGGGACCCTAGGGCACCTCCCTGAGCAAAAATATTTCATCACTTTTTGGAATATTTTTGCTATAGAAATTTCTGTTCTGGACAGAAATGGGGGTTTCTACAGCAACTACCATTTTACTTGCTCCATTTGACCTGATCTTTCTTATGCTTATTTACCTTAGTAACTCTAAGCTAGCCTCCAAAGCACAGCTTCAAACTTCCAGCCAGTTGACCATAGTAACATCAGAAAGTTACTGTCCAGAAACTTACCAGACTTGTAAAATTTTCTCTACTGCACCTGGATCCTACCAAACCGTGGTAAACTTCAAAACCACCGCAAACAACATGCCAGACATGAATTTTGGACGAAGGCTGGCCTATGGAGAGAGTTCGCGCGGTGACCACGCGTGTCCATGATGCCAGGCATACGTGTCGACGCGCTCTAGGAGCCGTTGTGCGCTCTGTTCGCGCGTGCTCGCTTCCCCCGACTGCCAAACCTAGCCAAAACTCGCCAACATCATAGTCTCGACACCCTTAACTCCACCCTGGCACTCACTGACGCCGGAGCTCGCCGCAGCAAGCACGGGCAAGGTCCGGCTAGCCCAACAGCGCCGAGCACACTATGCTCGTCGTCACCCCCTTGATCCTGTGCTCGTATCCAATCGCCCATAGTGGCCGCGTGATCTCCGTCGCCTTCTCCCCCTCTCACTGACGCCGCTCGTCGCCAGGCGCCTTGGACAGGTGTCCACCGGCGGAGCCCGAAGCATGCTCGCCGCTCGCCTATATATAGAGCCCCTCCCCAACCTCTCCGAGCATCCTCCAGCACTCACACACACTCCACGGTCGAGTAGGAAGCCGCAGCCCGGCTGGGCAGGCCTCGGGTCACCGCCCCCGAGCTCGAGCTCGCCGGCGATCCCCTCTGGTAGCCGCGGCAGCTCCAGCCCCTCCCAGGCCTGGGCGACCTCTCCAGGGCCTCCGCCTCTCTCCGGTGAGGCCGTCTTGCCCGCTTGGAGCCCCTGGAGCGGCCTCTGCTTGCCGTCTTGTTCAACTCCGGCGACCCTCTCGTTTTGCCTCCGCCCGCGAGCTAGATTCCGACGCCGTCCGACCACCCCTAGCCACGCTACGGGTACGGGCAGGTGCGCCTCGACCTCCTCTTGCTATCCCTCCCTCTCGTTTCGGCCAAAGAGCCCTCGTCGCCGGCAAGAGCTCCGACGAAGCTGCGGCCGTCTCTGTTTCTCTCTTCCTCTTCCCCCACCTAACTAGCGGGGCCCGCTAGTCAGCCACTCAGTACGCGCGAGAAGCGGTACGAGTGGTGGTGCCCCTGGGCTTTACACATTCGACGTCACCCCCAGTCTTTTTCTTTTATTCAAATTCATTTGAATTTACAGACCACTTCAAACTTTTATAACTTTTTAACCAAAGTCCAAATGAATTGATTCTTTTTGCATTATGTTTTGTGAAAGAAAATCTAACAGCTCAACAAAGATGAGATTTTTTGAGCTGTTTAGGATTTATGGTGAATTTCAGAAGTGTTCTTGATATTTTATTTTTGTGTTTAAAATTATTTTCAGAAGGTGAGGCTTGTCTTGAGGATCACCAGGAGGCTTGTGAACCTCATCTGCACTAAGGCAAGCCACAACAACATTTTTATGATGCCATTTCAATATTTGTGATTTTCTCACTTGAATGAAATAATTTATCCATGCATTTAAATAATTATTGAGTGATTTGCATTCTGTTAAATGTTGGATAGTTATTATGCCTGATTTACAGAATAGTTGAAACTAGTTTAGTGAATAAAGCAAGTTAAAATTTATTAGAGGTGATGTTAGAAATAATTTTGTTATGCATGGTAGTTATATTGTTGCCTTCCTGAAATTGATAAAAAATTTGTTAGAAGATTTTCTGTTAAATATTCTGTAAATCATATTACTTGTTTTACAGAAAGTTTGAACTTAATTTAGTGAGAAAGAAAGTAAGAATTGTTGCTAGTAAAATCTTTTGTTATGCATATGAAAAAGTTATCTGAGTTGCTTTCTTGCGTAAGAAATTAATGAGACTTGTTGCAAAATATTTTGGTTAAGTTATGAGTCATCTTGAGCTAGTAGAGTAAAATGAGTTGTTGACGGTTATGCTTGGTGTAAAGATGACATCGGTCATTTTATTTGATGCATGTGTTGTTTTGCATTTCATGGCATGCTATGACACCGGTCATTGTTAGTTTAAGTTGAAACTGAAAATAACTCAAGTTGAATACACCATTCACTGGGTCATGGTGCCGCTGAATCGAGTTCTTTCCAGTGCAACCACATTTGCCTTTGTGGGGGGCCTTGATTTGGTCCATTGACACGGCCTCTGGTCGGTGCCTCCATCTAGGGAAGGTTCTGTCATGTTTGCCCTGGCCCGGCAAGCAGACATAACCTTGTGTGCTCGTTGATGAGATTATGGTACCGATTTCCCCAAGTGGGAGTGTCCCCGAGTGGGATTTTGACCACGACGGTGGTCGGGGTGTCTTTGGTAGACACGGGGCCACCCAGGACCAGCCCGGTGGGGATTTGGGTCGGAGTGGCCGGGAGAGTGCTGTGGCAATGGAGGGTTTTCGTCAGAATGCCGTTGGTCCACCCGAATGGGAGTGCGACGCCATGGGTTCCGTGGTGTGGGTACAGTGTGCTACCTCTGCAGAGTGTATAATCTATCGATAGCCGCGTCCCCGGTTACGGACACCTCGTAGTAGGTCCCACCATGAGTCAACGATGAATAAAAATTCCACACTAAACTGTAAAACTTTGCATTGCCGAGGATGGTAGAAAGGCCATCAAGAAATTTGGGACCAGATATTGGTCGTGGTTGTGATCGCCGTAAGGATCACGAGTCATGTTGTTAAAAACCACGTTGGTGGTGTGTTTTACCACGTTGGTGGTGTTTGTGATCTGAGGATGATCACGGTTGGTAAGTTGTCCTGAGGGACGTTCAAGTATGATCATAGCATGTTGACATATAGTGTTGCATTTTAATTGGTTAACTATCATGATATTGTTTGTCATTACGATTATGCTTGTTGTGAGCTTGCAAGTACATCCAATGTACTGACCTGGCGTGTCATGCCAGATTTCAGGAAAGTCTCGTTGGAAAGGAGCGCTGTTCAAGTCTAGATCATGTCCACATCGGTGTCCCTGTGATATGGAGCTTCCGCTACGATGTTATTCCGCTGCCACGTAGTTGTTCGGATCGAGGCCCCTTTATGTTCACTAAATAATGTACATATTGTTTAGCCGCACCGAGTGTGCCGCTTGGCCTCGACCGCTGTTGTAATATGAACTCTGTTTCGCTAGCATCAATAAAGCGGTTGTTTTCTGTACCAATATGTTGTGTGTTGCTAGAAGACATGGTCTCTGGGCTGGCAATGCAAGGTAAACCGGTCACTCTGAGCCGGGGTGCCACAATGATCAGTGTCAGAGTCAGGCTGACTGTAGGCCACGCTAGACTACGACGTGTTAACTGGACGCTAGGCGCGAATAAATTTGAGTGCTGGTAGCAGTCATAGCTGGTTGTTGCATTCTAGTCAGTTGATTATTATTGTTATGCTAACCTGCTAATGGTTGTGAGTGTAGATGGCTCCGGTGCCGTATCCGTGCCAGTTGCAGCTGATGCCATACACGTTACCGCACCTTCTCCGCAACGTGTGGCGTCGGCTGTACCCTCACGAAGACGAACCCGTCTACCGTGTGTACCAGGAGCGTCTAGCAGACTCAGTGTATGAGTATCACATAGTGGTTACTCTGTGCACCAGCTCTAATTCCGGCTCTTACTCTCGCACTTCTCGGAGCGGTTATGCCTCCACCGCTTCTCAGGCTGTCCAGTTTGCTGCATTTGAGGTCCTTGTCGAGCTTCGTTATACCGAGGTTCAAATGTAGCACCACCCAGGTTTCTATTATTACCCATCTCTGCACGACAACGGTCGTGTCCGTTTTCCTCTCGTTGACCCGGAGTCTGATAGTGTTGCTAGCCATCTTGCTTGTTATAACACTGCTAGCTATCTGATAATCCACGAGCTGGCTCGAGAGCTGACTCGTGCCCGTACTGCTTTAGCCACTACCTTGGTCACTACTAGATCCACCACCACTCCGTCCTCACTGGGATTTACCCCGTATGTCCCAGTTAGTTCTAGCTCCCCTATTTCACCGGTTACTCCCCCGAGTAGCACAGGTGCCTCCGACGTGACCCCTCTCAGTGCTCCTGCCGAGTGGGTCTCACTTCTTGCTACCCCTGCGGCCCCGATGCTTCATCCTACCCCTGCCCCTGAGGGAGAGCCCTCGAGGTCAGCGGCGTCACGTTACCTTTGACCCGGAGGTTTCCGTTACCCACGTAAGTTCAGGATCCGAGACCGCTTCAGGGGAGGACACCGCAGCACCAGCAGAGAAGTAGTGTCTTTGAGTATTCAAAGTCGTCTAGATGGGGTACAGATGTAGTTGTACGAGTAATGATGCTTTATGTATGAGAGTAGTGGAACCAGTCATGTTGTTTAATTTTCATGTATGAGTGTATGTATAATTATGTTGGGACTTTAATTGCCGTATTTTCTTCGCTCTTTTTGGTCTTTTTCGAGTTATGTTGCTGGCTTTTCCCCAATTTTATTCTTGGATGTCTCTCATCTCGATTGCGTTGCCTTGGGAAAAATACTCAATAGGATGACGCGGGGAGGCAACAGTAGCAACGTTCATGAGGGAACTCCTGTTCGTCGTTCCGCACGACAGGCAGGATATTCTCCCGAGCTGTATGTTCAGCCACCTCCTCCACCGCCTGATCCTCCCTCCACCGAGCAAGTTCCGCGTATGTTTGAGGAGAAAAGGAACAATGATCTGATTGAAATATTGAGAAGTGTGCAAGCTATGGTTGGACAGAATGGAAATCAGAATGGTCACCACTCAAAGTTGTTAGATTTTCAAAGGACCAATCCACCCAGTTTCAGTCAGGTTGTTGACCCATTGGATGCAGACGATTGGTTGCGCACCATGGAGAAAAAGCTTGAGATCGCCCGTACTGAAGGAAATGATAAAGTCCCATTTGCAACCCATTACCTTGAAGGCGCAGCTGCCATATGGTGGGAAAATACAAAAGCCATATGGTCAATTGATGAGGAAGTCACCTGGGAAAAATTCAAGGATTAGTTCCGCAAGTATTACATCCCTACTGGAGTTATGAAGGCCAAGCAGCGTGAATTTATCGTGCTCGTCCAAGGAAATCAGTCTGTGGCTGAGTATCTACAAAAATTCAATCATTTGTCCCGTTACTCTCTATATGACGTGGCCACTAAAGAAAGAAAGATTGACAGATTTCTTGGAGGTTTAAATCCACAACTTCGGTGTGATCTCAGTATGTTTGATTTCACCGATTTCCAAACTCTGGTGGACAAGGCATTCATTGCTGAACGGGAGCACAAGCTTATATCGGATAATAGGCCTGCTAACAACGACAACAAGCGCAAGTTTGAGCCAAAGAAGGATGGGCAACCTGTGCAAAAGGCTCGTACCTCGCAGCCGACTCAGGTGGAATACAGGCCAAATTGGCAGCAGAATGTTAACAGGACCACCACTCAAGTCAAGAATATTGTAACCAGTCCAACACATGAGGAGCGCCATCGCAACAATACTTGTTTCATTTGCGGGCAGCCCGGACATTATGCCAAACAGTGCCCCAAGAACCACAAGGTGAATGCCCTAAGCAGGCCACAAGTCAACTTTATGGAGTCAGGGCCAACCCAGCCAAACTTCGCTGGGCACGTGAATCATATCTCCGCCGATGAAGCCCAAGAGAAGCCAGAAGTCGTCATTGGTATGTTTTCTGTTAATGACATACCTGCAGTAATTTTATTTGACTCTGGGGCTTCCCATTCTTTTATCTTTCGGAGTTTTGCCGCCCAAAACAATTTTCCTTGCACCATTTTGGGCAAAAATATGCTGGTACAAACCCCGTGATCTATAATCAAGAGCAATCTAGTCTGCCGTGATCTGGAGATCAATATCAATGGGGTCCACTTTCCAACATCTCTGATAAGCATTGAGTCTGAGCAGTTGGATGTTATATTGGGGATGAATTGGCTGACCAAATATCAAGTTTGTATAAACTGCACAACCCGGGAAGTCAGTCTGAATGGGCAGCTCATCAAATTTTATGCTCGCAAGCATGTACGCAAGCCAGAACTAGTTTGCACCGCTGTGGTTGGGTTGGAATTTATTCCTGTGGTCAGTGAGTACCCTGATGTGTTTCCAGAAGAACTGCCAGGCATGCCAGCAGATCGGGAACTGGAGTTTGCCATAGATCTTGTGCCCGGAACTGCACCATTATACAAGAAATATTACCGGATGCCCTCATCAGAATTAGTGGAACTAAAGAAATAGCTTGATGAATTACTCCAGAAGGGTTATATTCGTCCCAGCTCTTCACCCTGGGGGTCACCTGGAATTTTCGTGGGCAAAAAGGATGGTAGTCTCCGTATGTGCATAGATTATCGCAAGCTGAATGAGGTCACCATCAAAAATAAATACCCACTACCAAGGATTGATGATCTGTTTGATCAGCTCAGTGGGGCTAAAGTTTTCTCAAAAATCGATTTACGGACCGGATATCATCAGCTCAAGATTAAAAAGGAAGATATTCCTAAGACCGCATTCACTACACAATACGGTCTTTACGAATATACTGTGATTTCCTTTGGTCTCACCAATGCCCCTGCCTTCTTCATGCACATGATGAACAAAGTGTTCATGGACTTCCTCGACAAATTCATGGTAGTCATTATCGACGACATCCTCATTTACTCCAAGAGTGAAGAGGAGCATAAGGATCTCCTCCGAGCAGTGCTACAACGACTCCGCAACCATCAGTTATACGCCAAGTTCAGTAAGTGCGAATTTTGGCTCAAGCAAGTTGGGTTTCTCGGACATGTACTATCCACCGAAGGCATAGCCGTGGACCCGAGCAAAGTAAAGGATGTGCTCTATTGGGTACCGCCCATGACTGTAACACAGCTCCGGAGTTTCCTCGGATTAGCTGGGTACTATCGTCGTTTCATTGGAGGGTTTTCCAAAATTGCTAAACCTATGACGGAACTGCTCAAAAAGGATACACAGTTCGAGTGGACAGAGGACTATGAGAAGAGTTTTAATGAGCTAAAGACATGTCTGACAACTGCACCGGTATTGACTCTTCCAGACATTTATCGCAGCTTTGATGTGTACCGCGATGCCTCCAGACAAGGTATTGGTTGCGTGCTGATGCAAGATGGCATGGTAGTAGCCTATGCATCACGACAACTATGACCACATGAGGGAAATTATCCTACTCATGATTTGGAATTGGCCGCCGTGGTTCATGCATTAAAAATTTGGAGACACTATCTCATTGAAAAAAGGTGCCAAATTTTTACCGACCACAAGAGCCTCAAGTACATCTTCACTCAGCCAGATTTAAATCTCCGTTAGCGAAGATGGTTAGAGTTGGTCAAGGATTATGACCTTGGAATAAATTACCATCCAGGCAAGGCCAACGTCGTTGCCGATGCGTTTAGTTGAAAGCCCGTCAGCTTAAATGTCATGTTAAAATCATTGCCTACCAAACTTCAGGAGGATATCTCTCTGCTCAACTTGGTCATCGTGGATGCTAGCCTCACTAATATTTTGGAAGTTACCCCCACACTTGAGATGGAAATCCGTAAGGCCCAGCCAGATGACGCTGAGCAACAAAAATATGCAAGGCAGCTTCCAGATTTCTTCAAGGACAACTTCTGTACCCTCCGATTTTGTGGACGAATTTGTGTGCCAAATCAACCGGACTTGAAGAAGAAAATCTTGTCAGAAGCACACGAATCCTCGTATTCCATTCATCCGGGAGGCACGAAAATGTATGAAGACCTTAAGCAAATATTCTGGTGGGATGGGATGAAGAACGACATTGCCTATTTTGTAGCCTGTTGCAACATATGCAACAAAGTGAAAGCAGATCATCAGAAGCCAGCCAAACTTCTCCAACCACTGCCAGTTTCACAATGGAAATGGGATGATGTTTGCATGGATTTCATCACCGGATTGCCTAGGACTCAGCGAGGCAAAGACGCAATCTGGGTTATAGTGGACACCCTCACCAAGGTTGCTCACTTCATCCCGATCAGCACCAGATACAGAGCAGATGAACTTGCACAACTGTATGTATCCAATATCGTTAGTCTGCATGGAGTACCCCGGACTATCACTTCCGACTGAGGTTCTGTGTTTACCTCCGCTTTCTGCTCCCGTCTCCATCAAGCCTTGGGGACAACACTAAAATATAGTACTGCTTATCACCCTCAGACGGATGTTCAGACAGAGTGAGTAAATCAAATACTCGAAGATATGTTGCGAGCCTGTGTGCTAGCCAACAGAGCTAAATGGGAAGATTGCTTGCCATACGCCGAGTTCTCGTATAACAATAGTTTTCAAACTAGTCTAAAGATGTCGCCATATGAAGCTCTATACGGTCGTAAGTGCCGCACTCCTCTAAATTGGTCTCAAGCTGGAGATAGCCGTATCTTCGGAACCGATCTCATGATGGAAGCTGAGAGACATGTCAAGGAAATCAGAGACCGACTGCAATTGGCCAAATCCCGTCAGAAGAGTTATTATGATGCAAAGCATCGGTATGTCAGTTTTGAACCCGGAGAAAACGTGTACCTCCAAGTCACTCCTATGAGAGGAGTGAAGCGATTTCAGACTCGTGGAAAGCTGGCACCCAGATTAATTGGTCCATTCCCAATTATGTCTCGAGTGGGTACGGTTGCATACCAACTGGAACTACCCCCGGAGTTGTCAGATATACACAATGTATTCCATGTCTCGCAATTGAGATGATGCATATCCCCGCCTGAGAAAAAGACTGCAATGACTGAGATAGAATTGGCAAAGGATTTAACTTATGAACAAAGACCGTTCAAAATTTTGGATCAATTGGAAAGGGTCACTCACAGCACCGTCGGAAATTTTTTCAAAGTTCAGTGGGAGCATCACACCGAGTCAGAAGCAACTTGGGAGTAGGAAGAGTTCCTTAAGAGTCAGTATCCAGAGTGGTTTTCCCAAGCAACCGAATCTCGAGGACGAGATTCATTCTAAGTGGGGGAGGTTTGTGACAGCCTGGTTTTTGCCCTCTCTTATTTGTTTGAGTTTTCATTTGAAATCTTTTGAAACTTGGAGTTTTTGAATCTTTTCATTTGGACTTAAGCACTTGGGCATCCTTGGCTTTCACCCAAGTGTTTCATTTTTCTCCCAAACCATCATTTCACTTCTGATCCACCACAAAATAATCTTTGGAATATTTTTCTTAAATGAAAAATATTCATTTTCTCTCTAAAACCTTAAGCCAAATCTGTTTGCTCCAAAGCAACCCTAATTTTTATGGCTCAGAAAATTCTTAGAAAATTCACAAATATTCTAGGGACCCTAGGGCACCTCCTTGAGCAAAAATATTTCATCACTTTTTGGAATATTTTTGCTACAGAAAATCTTTTCTGTTCTGGACAGAAATGGGGTTTCTACAGCAACTACCATTTTACTTGCTCCATTTGACTTGATCTTTCTAGTGCTTATTTACCTTAGTAACTCTAAGCTAGCCTCCAAAGCACAGCTTCAAACTCCCATCCAGTTGACCACAGTAACATCACAAAGTTACTATCCAGAAACTTACCAGACATGTAAAATTTTCTCTACTGCACCTGGATCCAAGCCAAACCGTGGTAAACATCAAAACCACCGCGAAAAACATGCCAGACATGAATTTCGGATGAAGGCTGGCCTGTGGAGAGAGTTTGCGCGGTGACCACGCGTGTCCATGATGCCAGGCATGCATGTCGACGCGCTCTGGGAGCCGCCAAGCGCCCTGTTCGCGCGTGCTCGCTTCCCCCGACTGCAAAACCTAGCCAAAACTCACCACCATCATCGTCTCGACACCCTTAACTCGACCCTGGCACTCGTCGACGCCGGAGCTCGCCGCAGCGAGCACAGGTAAGGTCTGGCCAGCCCAACAGTGCGGAGCGCACTGTGCTCGTCGTCACCCACTTGATCCCGTGCTCGTCTCCGCTTGCCCACAGTGGCCGCGTGATCTTTGTCGCCTTCTCCCCCTCTCACTTACGCCGCTTGTCGCCGGGCGCCGTGGACAGGTGTCCATCGGTGGAGCCCGAAGCACCCTCATCGCTCGCCTATATATAGAGCCCCTCCCCAACCTCTCCGAGCATCCTCCAGCACTCACACACACTCCACGGTCGAGTAGGAAGCCGTAGCCCGGCCAAGAAGGCCTCGGGCTGCCGCCCCTGAGCTCGAGCTCACCGGCGATCCCCTCTGGTAGCCGCGGCAGCTCCAGCCCCTCCCAGGCCTGGCGACCTCTCCAGGGCCTCCGCCTCCCTCCGGTGAGGCCGTCTCGCCCGCTTGGAGCCCCTCGAGCGGCCTCTGCTCGCCTTCTTCTTCAACTCTGGCGACCCTCTCGTTATGCCTCCGCTTGCGAGCTAGATTCTGACGCCGTCCGACCACCCCTAGCCACGCTACGGGTACGGGCAGGTGCGCCTCGGCCTCCTCTTGCCATCCGTCCCTCTCATTTTGGCCAAAGAGCCCTCGTCGCCGGCGAGAGCTCCGGCGAAGCCATGGCCGTCTCTTTTTCTCTCTCCCTCTTCCCCCACCTGACTAGCAGGGCCCGCTAGTCAGCCACTTAGTACACGCGCGAAGCGGTATGAGTGGTGGTGCCCCTGGGCTTTACGCCTTCGACGTCACCCTCCAGTCTTTTTATTTTACTCAAATTCATTTGAATTTACCGAACACTTCAAACTATTTTAACTTTTTAACCATAAGTCCAAATGAATTGATTCTTTTTACATTATGTTCTTTGAAAGAAAATCTAACAGCTCACCAAAGATGAGATTTTTTGAGCTGTTTAGGATTTCTGGTGAATTTCAGAAGTGTTCTTCATATTTCCTTTTTGTGTTTAAAATTATTTTCAGAAGGTGACGCTTGTCTTGAGGATCACCAGGAGGCTTGTGAACCTCATCTGCACTAAGGCAAGCCACAGCAACATTTTTATGATGCCATTTCAATATTTGTGATTTTCTCACTTGAATGGAATAATTTATCCATGCATTTAAATAATTATTGAGTGATTTGCATTCTGTTAAATGTTGGATAGTTGTTATGCTTGATTTACAGAATAGTTGAAACTAGTTTAGTGAATAAAGCAAGTTAAAATTTATTTGAGGTGATGTTAGAAATAATTTTGTTATGCATGGTAGTTATATTGTTGCCTTCCTGAAATTGATAAAAAATTTGTTAGAAGATATTCTGTTAAATATTCTGTTAGATCATATTACTTGTTTTTCAGAAAGTTTGAACTCAATTTAGTGATAAAGAAAGTAAGAATTGTTGATAGTAAAATCTTTTGTTCTGCATATGAAAAAGTTATCTGAGTTGCTTTCTTGCGTAAGAAATTAATGAGACTTGTTGCAAAATATTTTGGTTAAGTTATGAGTCATCTTGAGCTAGTAGATTAACGTGAGTTGTTGACGGTTATGCTTGGTGTAAAGATGACATCGGTCATTTTATTTGATGCATGTGTTGTTTTGCATTTCATGGGATGCTATGACACCGGTCATTGTTAGTTGAAGTTGAAACTAAAAATAACTCAACTTGAATACACCGTTGACTGGGTCATGGTGCCGCTGAATCGAGTTCTTTCTAGTGCAACCACATTTGCCATTATGGGGGGCCTTGATTCGGTCCACTGACACGACCTCTGGTCAGTGCCTCCATCTAGGGAAGGTTTTGTCGTTTTGCCCTGGCCCGACAAGCAGAAATAACCTTGTGTGCTCGTTGATGAGATTATGGTACCGATTTCCCCAAGTGGGAGTGTCCCCGAGTGGGAGTTTGACCACTACGGTGGTTGGGGTGTCTTTGGTAGTCACGAGGCCACCCAGGACCAGCTTGGTGGGGATTTGGGTCGGAGTGGCCGGGAGAGTGATGTGGCAGTGGAGGGGTTTCGTCGGAATGCCATTGGTCCACCCGAATGGGAGTACGAGGCCATGGGTTCCGTGGTGTGGGTACAGTGTGCTACCTCCGAAGAGTGTATAATCTATCGATAGCCGCATCCACGGTTACGGACACCTCGTAGTAGGTCGCACCATGAGTTAACGATTAATAAAAATTGCACACTAAATTATAAAACTTTGCATTGTCGAGGATGGTAGAAAGGCCATCGAGAAATTTGGGACCAGATATTGGTCGTGGTTGTGATCGCCGTAAGGATCACGAGTCATGTTGTTAAAAATCACGTTGGTGGTGTGTTTTACCACGTTGGTGGTGTTTGTGATCTGAGGATGATCACGGTTGGTAAGTTGTCCCGAGGGACGTTCAAGTATGATCACAACATCTTGACATATAGTGTTGCATTTTAATTGGTTAACTATCATGATATTGTTTGTCATTATGATTATGCTTGTTGTGAGCTTGCAAGTACATTCAATGTACTCACCTGGCGTGTCATGCCAGATTTCAGGAAAGTCTCATTGGAAAGGAGCGCTGTTCAAGTCTAGATCGTGTCCACATCGGTGTCCCTGTGATATGGAGCTTCCTCTACGACGTTATTCCGCTGCCACGTAGTTGTTTGGATCGAGGCCCCTTTATGTTCACTAAATAATGTATATATTGTTCAGCCGCACCGAGTGTGCCGCTTGGCCTCGACCGCTGTTGTAATATGAACTCTCTTCCGCTAGCATCAATAAAGCGGTTGTTTTCTGTACCAATATGTTGTGTGTTGCCAGAAGACATGGTCTCTGGGCTGGCAATGCAGGGTAAACCGGTCGCTCTGAGCCGGGGTGCCACAACGATTGGTATCAGAGCCGCGCTGACTGTAGGCCACGCTAGACTACGACGTGTTAACTGGATGCTAGGCACGAATAAATTTGAGTGCCGGTAGCAGTCATAGCTGGTTGTTGCATTCTAGTCATTTGATTATTATTTTTATGCTAACCTGCTAATGGTTGTGAGTGTGGATGGCTCCGGTGCCGTATCCGTGCCAGTTGCAGCTGATGCCGTACACGTCACCGCACCTTCTCCGCAACGTGTGGTGTCGGCTGTACCCTCACGGAGACGAACCCGTCTACCGTGTGTACCGGGAGCGTCTAGCAGACTCAGTGTATGAGTATCACATAGTGGTTACTCTGCGCACCAGCTCCGATTCTGGCTCTTACACTCGCACTTCTCGGAGCGGTTATGCCTCCACCGCTTCTCAGGCTGTCTAGTTTGCCGCATTTGAGGTCCTTGTCGAGCTTCGTTATACCGAGGTTCAAATGCAGCACCACCTAGGTTTCTATTATTACCCATCTTTGCACGACAACATCGTGTCCGTTTTCCTCTCGTTGACCCGGAGTCTGATAGTGTTGCTAGCCATCTTGCTCGTTATATTACTGCTAGCTATCTGATGATCCACGAGCTGGCTCGAGAGCTGACTCGTGCCCGTACTTCTTTAGCCACTACTAGATCCACCACTACTCCATCCTCACTGGGATTTACCCCGTATGTCCCAGTTAGTTCTAGCTCCCCTATTTCGCCGGTTACTCCCCCGAGTAGTACAGGCGCCTCCGCCGTGACCCCTCTCAGTGCTCCTGCTGATGGGTCTCACTTCTTGCTACCCCTGCGGCCCCGATGCTTCATCCTACCCTTGCCCCTGAGGGAGAGCCCTCGAGGCAGCGGCGTCGCGTTACCTTTGACCCGGAGGTTTCCGTTACCCACGCCAGTTCAAGATCTGCGACTGCTACAGGGGAGGACACCGCAGCACCAGCAGAGCAGTAGTGTCTTTGAGTATTCGCAATCGTCTAGATGGGGTACGGATGTAGTTGTACGAGTAATGATGCTTTATGTATGAGAGTAGTGGGACCAGTCATGTTGTTTAATTTTCATGTATGAGTCTATGTATAAGTGTGTTGGGACTTTAATCGCCATATTTTCTTCGCTCTTTTTGGTCTTTTTCGAGTTTTGTTGATGGCTTTTCCCCAATTTTATTCTTGGATGTCTCTCATCTCGATTGCGTTACCTTGGAAAAAATACTCAATAGGATGACGCCGGGAGGGTGAAGTAGCAATGTTCGTGAGGGAACTCCTGTTCGTCGTTCCGCATGACAGGCAGGATATTCTCCCGAGCCGTACGTTCAGCCACCACCTCCACCGCCTGGTCCTCCCTCCATCGAGCAAGTTCTGCGTATGTTTGAGGAGAAAAGGAACAATGATCTGATTGAAATATTGAGAAGTGTGCAAGCTATGGTTGGATAGAATGGAAATCAGAATGGTCACCACTCAAAGCTGTCAGATTTTCAGAGGACCAATCCACCTAGTTTCAGTCAGGTTGTTGACCCATTGGATGCAGACGATTGGTTGCGCACCATGGAGAAAAATCTTGAGATCGCCCGTACTGAAGGAAATGATAAAGTCCCATTTGCAACCCATTACCTTGAAGGCGCAACTGCCATATGGTGGGAAAATACAAAAGCCATGTGGTCGATTGATGAGGAAGTCACCTGGGAAAAATTGAAGGATAAGTTCCACAAGTATCACATCCCTACTGGAGTTATGAAGGCCAAGCAGCGTGAATTTCTCGCTCTCGTCCAAGGAAATTAGTCTGTGGCTGAGTATCTTCAAAAATTCAATCATTTGTCCCATTACTCTCTGTATGACGTGGCCATTGAAGAAAGAAAGATTGAAAGATTTCTTGGAGGTTTAAATCCACAACTTCGGTGTGCTCTCAGTATGTTTGAATTCACCGATTTCGGAACTCTGGTGGACAAGGCGTTCATTGCTGAACGGGACTGCAAGCTTATATCGGATAATAGGCCTGCTAACAACGACGACAAGCTCAAGTTTGAGCCAAAGAAGGATGGACAACCTGTGCAAAAGGCTCGTACCTGGCAGCCGACTCAGGTGGAATACAGGCCAAATTGGCAGAGTGCTGTGGCAATGGAGGGGTTTCGTTGGAATGCCGTTGGTCCACCCGAATGGGAGTGCGAGGCCATGGGTTCTATGGTGTGGGTACAGTGTGTTACCTCTGCAGACTGTATAATCTATCGATAGCCACGTCCACGGTTACGGACACCTCGTAGTAGGTCCCACCATGAGTCAACATTTAATAAAAATTGCACACTAAACTGTAAAACTTTGCATTGTCGAGGATGGTAGAAAGACCATCGAGAAATTTGGGACCAGATATTGGTCGTGGTTGTGATCGCCGTAAGGATCACGAGTCATGTTGTTAAAAACCACGTTGGTGGTGTGTTTTACCATGTTGGTGGTGTGTTTTACCACGTTGGTGGTGTTTGTGATCTAAGGATGATCACGGTTGGTAAGTTGTCCTGAGGGACGTTCAAGTATGATCACAGCTTGTTCACATATAGTGTTGCATTTTAATTGGTTAACTATCATGATATTGTTTGTCATTATGATTATGCTTGTTATGAGCTTGCAAGTACATTCAATGTACCGACCTGGCGTGTCATGCCAGATTTCAGGAAAGTCTCGTTGGAAAGGAGCACTGTTCAAGTCTAGATCGTGTCCACATCGGTGTCCCTGTGATATGGAGCTTCCGCTATGACGTTATTCCGCTGCCACGTAGTTGTTCGGATCAAGGCCCCTTTATGTTCACTGATACGTCTCCAACATATCTATAATTTGTGATTGCTCCATGCTATATTATCTACTGTTTTAGACAATATTGGGCTTTATTATCCACTTTTATATTATTTTTGGGACTAACCTATTAACCGGAGGCCCAACCCAGAATTGCTGTTTTTTGCCTATTTTAGTGTTTCGAAGAAAAGGAATATCAAACGGAGTCGAAACGAAATGAAATCAACTGGAGAAGTTATTTTTGTAAGGAAAGCTACCGGATGGACTTGGACCCCATGTCAGGAGCCAAGGGAGGAGCTCACGAGGGTGGGGGCGCGCCCCCTACCTCATGGGGCCCCCGAAGCTCCACCGACGTACTTCCTGCACCCATATATCTTCATGTACCCTAAAACTTCCAGAACAGACGTCTGAGAGGGAGTTCCGCTGCCGGAAGCCTCCATAGCCACCGAAAACCAATCTAGACCCGTTCCGGCACCCTGCCGGAGGGGACAATCCTTCTCCGGTGGACATCTTCATCATCCCGGTGCTCTCCATGACGAGGAGGGAGTAGTTCTCCCTCGAGGCTGTGGGTATGTACCAGTAGCTGTGTGTTTGATCTCTCTCACTCGTGTTCTTGAGGTGATATGATCTTGATGTATCGTGAGCTTTGCTATTATAGTCGGATCTTATGTTTCTCCTCCCCCTCTACTCTCTTGTAATGAATTGAGTTTCCCCTTTGGAGTTATCTTATCGGATTGAGTCTTTAAAGATTTGAGAACACTTGATGTATGTCTTGCCGTGCGTATCTGTGGTGACAATGGGATATCACGTGATTCACTTGATGTATGTTTTGGTGATCAACTTGCGGGTTCCGCCCATGAACCTATGCATAGGGGTTGGCACATGTTTTCGTCGTGATTCTCTGGTAGAAACTTTGGGGCACTCTTTGAGGTCCATTGTGTTGGTTGAATAGATGAATCTGAGATTGTGTGATGCATATCGTATAATCATACTCACAGTGACTTGAGGTGACATTGGAGTATCTAGGTGACATTAGGGTTTTGGTTGATTTGTGTCTTAAGGTGTTATTCTAGTACGGACTCTAGGGTTGTTTGTGAGACTTATAGGAATAGCACAATGGATTGATTGGAAAGAATAACTTTGAGGTGGTTTCGTACCCTACCATGATCTCTTTGTTCATTCTCCGCTATTAGTGACTTTGGAGTGACTCTTTGTTGCATGTTGAGGGATAGTTATGAGATCCAATTATTTTAGTATTGTTGAGGGAACTTGCACTAGCGAAAGTATGAACCCTAGGCCTTATTTCCACACATTGCAATACCGTTTACGCTCACTTTTATCATTAGTTACCTTGCTGTTTTTATATTTTCAGATTACAAAAACTATTATCTACCATCCATATACCACTTGTATCACCATCTCTTCGCCGAACTAGTGCACCTATACAATTTACCATTGTATTGGGTGTGTTGGGGACACAAGAGACTCTTTGTTATTTGGTTGCAGGGTTGTTTGAGAGAGACCATCTTCATCCTACGCCTCCTATGGATTGATAAACCTTAGGTCATCCACTTGAGGGAAATGTGCTACTGTCCTACAAACCTCTGCACTTGGAGGCCCAACAACGTCTACAAGAAGAAGGTTGTGTAGTATACATCAAGCTCTTTTCTGGCGCCGTTGCCGGGGAGGTGAGTGCTTGAAGGTATATCTTTAGATCTTGCAATCGAATCTTTTTGTTTCTTGTTTTAGCACTAGTTTAGTTTATAAAAGAAAACTATATAAAAAATGGAAATGAGTTTTTCTCATACGCTTCACCTGTTTAATACCTTTCGTGAGTATGATGGAAAGGAAAATTGTGCTCAAATGCTAGAAGAAGAATTACATAAAATGTTTGGCACTAAATATTTGAATGATGAGCATGATTGCAATGTTGTTAGTATGAATTCCTTGAATATCTATGATGCTAATGATATGCAAAGCCACAAGCTTGGGGAAGCTACGTTTGATGAAGATGATATTTTTAGTCCCCCAAGTTTTGATGTGCAAATTTATTATGATGAGAACAAAGTTGCTATCTATGATGATTATTGTGATGACTTTTATGCTATAAAGAATAATGATATCCATGAAACTTGTTATCATGATTTTATTTTTCAATTGGATTATGCCTCACATGATAATTATTTTGTTGAATTTTCTCCCACTATTATTCATGAGAAGAATTTTGCTTATGTGGAGTGTAATAAAATTTCTAAGCTTGTAGATCATGAAAAGAATGCTTTAGGTGCTGGTTATATTGTTGAATTCATTCATGATGCTACGGAAAATTATTATGAGGAAGGAACATATGCTTGTAGGAATTGCAATAATATCAAGTTTCCTCTCTATGTGCTTAAAGTTTTGAAGTTATGCTTGTTTTGCCTTCCTATGCTAGTTGATTATTGTTCCCATAAGTTGTTTGATCAAAAAATCCCTATGCATAGGAAGAGGGTTAGGCTTAAATGTGCTAGGTATATTCGTCATGATGCTCTCTTTGTGTTACAATTCTTATCCTTTATGTGAGCATCATTGAAATCATCATGCCTAGCTAGGGGCATTAAACGATAGCGCTTGTTGGGAGGCAACCCAACTTTATTTTTATTCCTTGCCTTTTGTTACTGTTTAGTAATAAATAATTCATCTAGCCTCTGTTTAAATGTGGTTTTATGCTTTTAATTAGTGTGTGTGCCAAGTAGAACCTTTGGGAAGACTTGGGAAGAGTCTTGTTGATCATGCTGTAAAAAACAGAAACTTTAGCGCTCACGAGAATTGCTTCCATGTTTATTTGGAGAGTGATATTTAGTTAATTATTTTTGCATATTATTAATAGATAAATTACTCACGTCCATAAATTTATTTGATAATTTTATGAGTTCCATAAGTATATGTTTGATCCAGATTACTACTGACTGCTCTGCTTTTGACAGATTCTGTTTTTCATGTGTTGTTTACTTATTTTGATGAATCTATGGCTAGTAAAATAGTTTATAAACCATAGAGAAGTTGGAATACAGTAGGTTTAACACCAATATAAATAAAGAATGAGTTCATTACAGTACCTTGAAGTGGTGATTTATTTTCATATACTAACGGAGCTTACGAGTTTTCTGTTAAGTTTTGTGTTGTGAAGTTTTCAAGTTTTGGGTAAAAATTCGATGGACTATGGAATAAGGAGTGGCAAGAGCCTAAGATTGGGGATGCCCAAGGCACCCCAAGGTAATATTCAAGGATAGCCAAGAGCCTAAGCTTGGGGATGCCCCGGAAGGCATCCCCTCTTTCGTCTTCGTTCATCGGTAACTTTACTTGGAGCTATATTTTTATTTACCACATGATATGTGTTTTGCTTGGAGCGTTAATTTATTTTGTTAGGATTTGCTTGCTGTTAGTTAGAACAATGTTTTTCATCTTTTATTTCAATAAAATTGGCATTGATAGCCTTTACTATGCCTATTTTAGAAGTCCACATGTTGCTGTTTGAAAACAGAAAGTTTACCACTGTTGCAATAATTCCCTAGAAAAGTCAGAATGTGATAAAATGTTTAAACCTTTTGCATATTAAGCTATGATAATTTTACTACAGTGGGAATTTTCTTTCATAATTTTTGGAGCTAGATAAGTATGGATGTTGCTGCATTCTTTACTGGTTGTCCTGTTTAGGCATATTGCTGTTATGTTTGCATTGTTTGCATAAGTTTGCTTCTTTAATGATTCTATTTGAGGATAGGACTATTAAATATGCAGAGGCATTTAGTATGCAATGTTGAATAATAATTTTTAGTGATTTTCTACAGTAGAGTATGATAAGGTTTTTGCAATGGTTTATACTAACTTATCTCACGAGTCCTTGTTGAGTTTTGTGTGGATGAAGCTTCTGAGATTTAGGGAGACCGTGATATGAGAGGAATTAAGGAGACACAAAAGCTCAAGCTTGGGGATGCCCAAGGAACCCCAAGATAATATTTCAAGAAGCCTCAAGCGTCTAAGCTTGGGGATGCCCCGGTTGGCATCCCACCTTTCTTCTTCAACAACTATCGGTTAGTTTTTGTTGATCCTAAGTTTTTGCTTCTTCGCATGATGTTTGCTATTCTTAGAATGTCATTTTATTTTGCTTTGCTTGCTGTTTGAATAAAATACCAAGATCAGAAATTATTAAATGTTAGAGAGTCTTCACATAGTTGCATAATTATTTGACTACTCATTGATCATCACTTATATCTTTTGGAGTAGTTTGTCATTTGCTCTAGTGTTTCACCTATACCTTTTAGAGCATGGTGGTAGTTTTATTTTGAAGAAATAGATGAACTCTCATGCTTCACTTAGATTATTTTGAGAGTCTTAAATAGCATGGTAATTTGCTTAAAATCCTAATATGCTAGGTATTCAAGAATAATAAAATTCTCTTATGAGTGTGTTGAATACTATGAGAAGTTTGATACTTGATAATTGTTTTGAGATATGGAGATGGTGATATTAGAGTCATGCTAGTTGAGTAGTTATGAATTTGAGAAATACTTGTGTTGAAGTTTGTGATTCCCGTAGCATGCACATATGGTGAACCATTATGTGATGAAGTCGGAGCATGATTTATTTATTGATTATCTTCCTTATGAGTGGCGGTCGGGGATGAGCGATGGTCTTTTCCTACCAATCTATCCCCCTAGGAGCATGCGTGTAATACTTTGTTTCAATAACTAATAGATTTTTGCAATAAGTATGTGAGTTCTTTATGACTAATGTTGAGTCCATGGATTATACGCACTCTCACCCTTCCACCATTGCTGGCCTCTCTAGTACCGCGCAACTTTCGCCGGTACCATAAACCCACCATATACCTTCCTCAAAACAGCCACCATACCTACCTATTATGGCATTTCCATAGCCATTCCGAGATATATTGCCATGCAACTTTCCACCGTTCCATTATTATGACATGCTTCATCATTGTCATATTGCTTTGCATGATCATGTAGTTGACATCGTATTTGTGGCAAGGCCACCGTTCATAATTCTTTCATACATGTCACTCATGCATCATTGCACATCTCGGTACACCGCCGGAGGCATTCATATAGAGTCATATCTTGTTCTAAGTATCATGTTGTAATTGTTGAGTTGTAAGAAAAATAAAAGTGTGATGATCATTATTATTAGAGCATTTTCCCAGTGAGGAAAGCATGATGGAGACTATGATTCCCCCACAAGTCGGGATGAGACTCCGGACGAAAATAAAAATAATAATAATAAAAGAGGCCAAAGTAGCCCAAATAAAAAAGAGAAAAGAGGCCATAAAAAAGAGAAAAGGCCCAAAAAAATGAGAGAAAAAGAGAGAAGGGACAATGTTACTATCCTTTTACCACACTTGTGCTTCAAAGTAGCACCATGATCTTCATGATAGAGAGTCTCCTATGTTGTCACTTTCATATACTAGTGGGAATCTTTCATTATAGAACTTGGCTTGTATATTCCAATGATGGGCTTCCTCAAAATGCCTTAGGCCTTCGTGAGCAAGCAAGTTGGATGCACACCCACTAGTTTCTTTTGTTGAGCTTTCATATACTTATAGCTCTAGTGCATCCATTGCATGGCAATCCCTACTCACTCACATTGATATCTATCGATGGGCATCTCCATAGCCCGTTGATACGCCTAGTCAATGTGAGACTATCTTCTCCCTTTTAGTTTTCTCCACAACCACCATTCTATTCCACCTATAGTGCTATATCCATGGCTCACGCTCATGTATTGCGTGAAGATTGAAAAAGTTTGAGAACATCAAAAGTAGGAAACAATTGCTTGGCTTGTCATCGGGGTTGTGCATGATTTAAATATTTTGTGTGGTGAAGATGGAGCAAGGCCAGACTATATGATTTTGTAGGGATATCTTTCTTTGGCCATGTTATTTTGAGAAGACATAATTGCTTAGTTAGTATGCTTGAAGTATTGTTATTTATATGTCAATATGAACTTTTGTCTTGAATCTTATGGATTTGAATATTCATACCACAATTAAGAAGAACTACATTAAAATTATACCAAGTAGCACTCCGCATCAAAAATTCTGTTTTTATCATTTACCTACTCGAGGATGAGTAGGAATTAAGTTTGGGGATGCTTGATACGTCTCCAACGTATCTATAATTTTTTATTGCTCCATGCTATATTATCTATTGTTTTAGACAATATTGGGCTTTATTATCCACTTTTATATTATTTTTGGGACTAACCTATTAACCGGAGACCCAGCCCAGAATTGTTGTTTTTTTGCCTATTTCAGTGTTTTGAAGAAAAGGAATATCAAACGGAGTCGGAACGGAACAAAATCAACTAGAGAAGTTATTTTTGGAAGGAAAGCTACCAGATGGACTTGGACCCCACGTCAGGAGCCAAGGGAGGAGCTCACGAGGGTGGTGGGCGCGCCCCCTGCCTCGTGGGGCCCCCAAAGCTCCACCGACGTACTTCCTGCACCCATATATCTTCACGTACCCTAAAACTTCCAGAACAGATGATAGATCGGGAGTTCCGCCGCCAGAAGCCTCCGTAGCCACCAAAAACCAATCTAGACCCATTCCGGCACCCTGCCGGAGGGGACAATCCTTCTCCGGTGGCCATCTTCATCATCCCGGAGCTCTCCATGACGAGGAGTGAGTAGTTCTCCCTCGGGGCTGAGGGTATGTACCAGTAGTTATGTGTTTGATCTCTCTCTCGTGTTCTTTAGGTGATACGATCTTGATGTATCGCGAGCTTTGCTATTATAGTCAGATCTTATGTTCCTCCTTCCCCTCCAATCTCTTGTAATGAATTGAGTTTCCCCTTTGGAGTTATCTTATCGGATTGAATCTTTAAAGATTTGAGAACACTTGATGTATGTCTTGTCGTGCGTATCTGTGGTGACAATGGGATATCACGTGATTCACTTGATGTATGTTTTGGTGATCAACTTGCGGGTTCCGCCCATGAACCTATGCATAGGGGTTGGCACACGTTTTTGTCGTGATTCTCCGGTAGAAACTTTGGGGCACTCTTTGAGGTTATGTTAGTATTGTTGAGGGAACTTGCACTAGCGAAATTATGAACTCTAGGCCTTATTTCCACGCATTGCAATACCGTTTACGCTCACTTTTATCATTAGTTACCTTGCTGTTTTTATATTTTCAGATTACAAAAACTATTATCTACCATCCATATACCACTTGTATCACCATCTCTTCGCCGAACTAGTGCACCTATACAATTTACCATTGTATTGGGTGTGTTGGGGACACAAGAGACTCTTTGTTATTTGGTTGCAGGGTTGTTTGAGAGAGACCATCTTCATCCTACGCCTCCTATGGATTGATAAACCTTAGGTCATCCACTTGAGGGAAATGTGCTACTGTCCTACAAACCTCTGCACTTGGAGGCCCAACAACGTCTACAAGAAGAAGGTTGTGTAGTAGACATCATTCACTAAATAATGTAAATATTGTTCAGCCGTACCGAGTGTGCCGCTTGGCCTCGACCGCTGTTGTAATATGAACTCTGTTCCGCTAGCATCAATAAAGTGATTGTTTTCTGTACCAATATGTTGTGTGTTGCCAGAAGACATGGTCTCTGGGCTGGCAATGCAGGGTAAACCGGTCCCTCTGAGCCGGGGTGCCACACTTAGTTTCCCTTGCATTTCTATTTCTTCACTCTTTGTAAAATTATTTAGAGTTTGACGAATTTCTAAAAATCTCTCATGCACCCCCTCTGGGAGATAACCCGCGCTTTCAGTTGCTATCAGAGCAAGGTATTCTCTTGTTCTATGTGATTTTGGTTTAACCACCTGGAGTTTTAGTTATGTCGACTGCGGGTATTATCAAGGTTTCTGATGCGTGCCCCATCTTCGATGGCACAGACTATCCTTACTGGAAGAAAAAAATGCGCATGCATCTTGAGGCAATTGACAATGATCTCTGGTTTGTCGTTGAGAATGGTGTTCCCACTGTTGCCCCTAGCATCAATGCCATTGATGTGAAGAGATTCAAGCAAGCTGACTCTCAAGCAAAGAACATTATATGTGGACATATCAACAAAGGACAGTATGGTCGAGTGAGTGCCCTAGAAACAACAAAGTTTATCTGGGATAAGCTTTCCAAGGTCAATGAAGGCATTTCCACTCAACGTGACTCACGTGTTGATGTGTTGTGCAATCTCTTCAACCGCTTTAGAAGACTCAATAATGAGAATGTTGCAGACCTTTGACCGCCTCACTAATATCTCAAATGAGCTTCAAGCTCTCGGTGCTGCTGACATCACTGATTATGAGGTTGTGAAGAAATTGCTAAGGTGTCTTGACAGCTCCTTTGACACCCTGGCCCTGATGATTCAAGAGCGCACAGACTACAAGTCACTTGATCTAGCTGATATTCTTGAGAGATTCAATAATCATGAATTTCAGCAAGCTGAGAAGAGAGATATGTATGGTCCCAGCTATGGACGATCTCATGCTTTCAAGGCTAAGGCTAAAGCCAAGGCAATTTCTTCATCTGAAGAAGAAGAAGTGTCAGAAGTCAGCATTGATGGTGTTGAGGAAATTGAGAGAGAAGTGGCTATGCTTGTGAGGAAGTTCCAGAAGTTCTCCAAGAGGAACCGCTTGCTACCTCTTGAGCACTGCGTTGGTTTTCCCTTGAAGAGGAAAGGGTGATGCAGCAAAGTAGCGTAAGTATTTCCCTCAATTTTTGAGAACCAAGGTATCGATCAAGTAGGAGACTACACACAAGTCACCTTGCACCTACACTAACAAATAAGGACCTTGCAACCAACGCGATAAAGGGGTTGTCAATCCCTTCATGGCCACTTGCAAAAGTGAGATCTGATAGAGATAATAAGATAAATATTTTTGGTATTTTTATGATATAGATTGAAAGTAAAGATTGCAAAGTAAAATAGATTGGAAACCTATATGATGGGAAAATAGACCCGGGGGCCATAGGTTTCACTAGTGGCTTCTCTCAAGATAGCATAAGTATTACGGTGGGTAAACAAATTATTGTCGAGCAATTGATAGAAAAGTGCATAATTATGAGAATATCTAGGCATGATCATGTATATAGGCATCACGTCTATGACAAGTAGACCGAAATGATTCTGCATCTACTACTATTACTCCACACATCGACTGCTATCCAGCATGCATCTAGAGTATTAAGTTCATAAGAACAGAGTAATGCATTAGGCAAGATGACATGATGTAGAGGGATAAACTCAAGCAATATGATATAAACCCCATCTTTTTTATCCTCGATGGCGACAATACAATACGTGCCTTGCTGCCCCTGCTGTCACTGGGAAAGGACACCGCAAGATTGAACCCAAAGCTAAGCACTTCTCCCATTGCAAGAACGATCAATCTAGTAGGCCAAACCAAACTGATAATTCGAAGAGACTTGCAAAGATATTTAAATCATGCATAAAAGATTTCAGAGAAGGATCAAATATTGTTCATAGATAATCTTGATCATAAACCAACAATTCATCGGATCTCGACAAACACACCGCAAAAAGAATTACATCAAATAGATCTCCAAGAAGATCGAGGAGAACTTTGTATTGAGATCCAAATAAAGAGAAGAAGCCATCTATATAATAACTATGGACCCGAAGGTCTGTGGTAAACTACTCTCACATCATCGGAGAGGCTATGGTGTTGATGTAGAAGCCCTCTGTGATCGATTCCCCCTCCGGCGGAGCTCCGGAAAAGGCCCTAAGATGGGATCTCTTGGGTACAGAAGGTTGCGGCGGTGGAAATAGTGTTTCGTGGTGCTCCTGGATTTTTTCGGGGTATATGGGTATATATAGGAGGAAGAAGTACGTCGGTGGAGCTATGAGGGGCCCACGAGGGTGGGGGCGCGCCTGCCTCCCTGGGTGCGCCCCCTACCTCGTGGCCTCCTTGCTTCTTTCTTGACGGCCACTCCAGGTCTCCTGGATCACGTTTGTTCCAAAAATAACTCTCCCAAAGGTTTCATTCCGTTTGGATTCCATTTGATATTCCTTTTCTGAGAAACACTAAAATAGACAAAAAAATAGCAATTTGCACTGGGCCTTTGGTTAGTGGGTTAGTCCCAAAAATAATATAAAAAGGTAAATTAAAGCCCATTAAACATCCAAAACAGATAATATAATAGCATGGAACAATCAGAAATTATAGATACGTTGGAGAGGTATCAAGCATCCCCAAGCTTAATTCATGAACGTCCTTGAGTAGGTAAATGATAAAAACAGAATTTTTGATGTGGAATGCTACCTAGCATAATTCTCAATGTAATTTCCTTTATTGTGGCATGAATGTTCAGATCCAAAAGATTCAAGACAAAATTTTAATATTGACATAAAAATAATAATACTTCAAGCATACTGAGAAAGCAATCATGTCTTCTCAAAATAACATGGCCAAAGAGAGTTATCCCTACAAAATCATATAGTCTGGCTATCCTCCATCTTCACCACACAAAAAATTTAAATCATGCACAACCCCGATGACAAGCCAAGCAATTGTTTCATACTTTTGATGTTCTCAAACTTTTTCAATCTTCACGCAATACATGAGCGTGAGCCATGGATATAGCACTATAGGTGGAATAGAATGGTGGTTGTGGAGAAGACAAAAAGGAGAAGATAGTCTCACATCAACTAGGCGTGTCAACGGGCTATGGAGATGCCCATCAATAGATATCAATGTGAGTGAGTAGGGATTGCCATGCAATGGATGCACTAGAGTTATAGATGTATGAAAGCTCAACAAAAGAACTAAGTGGGTGTGCATCCAACTCGCTTTCTCACGAAGACCTAGGGCATTTTGAGGAAGCCCATCATTGGAATATACAAGCCAAGTTATATATTGTAAAATTTCCACTAGTATATCAAAGTGACAACATAAGAGACTCTCTATCATGAAGATCATGGTGCTACTTTGAAGCACAAGTGTGGTAAAAGGATAGTAACATTGTCCCTTATCTCTTTTTCTCTCATTTTTTTGGGGCATTCTCTTTTTATGGCCTTTCTCCCCTTTTTCGTCCGGAGTGTCGTCCCGACTTGTGGGGGAATCATAGTCTCCATCATCCTTTCCTCACATGCGACAATGCTCTAACAATGTTGATCATCATACTTTTATTTACTTACAACTCAAGAATTACAACTCGATACTTAGAACAAAATATGACTCTATGTGAATGCCTCCGACGTTGTACTGGGATGTGCAATGACTCATGACTGATATGTATGAAAGAATTATGAAGGTGGATTTGCCACAAATACGATGTCAACTACATGATCATGCAAAGCAATATGACAATGATGAAGCGTGTCATAATAAATGGAACGGTGGTAAGTTGCATGGCAATATATCTCGGAATGGCTATGGAAATGCCATAATGGGTAGGTATGGTGTCTGTTTTGAGGAAAGTATATGGTGGGTTTATGGTACCGACGAAAGTTGTGCGGTACTAGAGAGGCTAGCAATGGTGGAAGGGTGTGAGTGCGTATAATCCATGGACTCAACATTAGTCATAAAGAACTCACATACTTATTGCAAAAATCTATTAGTTATCAAAACAAAGTACTACGCGCATGCTCCTAGGGGGATAGATTGGTAGGAAAAGACCATCGTTCGTCCCCGACCGCCACTCATAAGGAAGACAACCAATAAATAAATCATGCTCCGACTTCATCACATAACGGTTCATCATACGTGCATGCTACGGGAATCAGAAACTTTAACACAAGTATTTCTCAAATTCACAACTACTCAACTAGCATGACTCTAATATCATCATCTTCATATCTCAAAACAATCATCAAGTAGCAAACTTCGCATAGTATTCAATGCACTTTTTGTGATAGTTTTTATTATACCCATCTTGGATGCCTATCATATTAGGACTAATTTTATAGCCAAAGAAAATTACCATGCTTTTATAGAGGACTCTCAAAATGATATAAGTGAAGCATGATAGATCAATAATTTCTATAAAATAAACCACCACCATGCTCTTAAAAAGGTATAAGTGAAGCACTAGAGCAAAATTTATCTAGCTCAAAAGATATAAGTGAAGCACATAGAGTATTCTAATAAATTCCGATTCGTGTGTGTCTCTCTGAAATGTGTGTACAACAAGGATGATTGTGGTAAACTAAAAAGCAAAGACTCAAATCGTACAAGACGCTCCAAGCAAAACACATATCATGTGGTGAATAAAAATATAGCATCAAGTAAAGTTACCGATGGACGAAGACGAAAGAGGGGATGCCTTCCGGGGCATCCCCAATCTTAGGCTTTTGGTTGTCCTTGAATTTTACCTTGGGGTTCCTTGGGCATACCCAAGCTTAGTCTCTTGCCACTCCTTATTCCATAATCCATCAAACCTTTACCCAAAACTTGAAAACTTCACAACACAAAACTCAATAGAAAATCTCATGAGCTCCGTTAGTATAAGAAAACAAACCACCACTTAAGGTACTGTAATGAACTCATTCTTTATTTATATTGGTGTTAAACCTACTTTATTCCAACTTCTCTATGGTTCATACCCCCCGATACTAGCCATATATTCATGAAAATAAGCAAACAACACACGCAAAACAGAATCTGTCAAAAACAGAAAAGTGTGTAGTAATATGTAGGTTTAGAATACTTATGTAACCCAAAAAATTCTGAAATAAGGTGGTGGACGTGAGGAATTTGTCTATTAATCATCTGCAAAAAGAATCAACCTAATATCACTCTCCAGTAACAAATGGCAGCAAACCTCGTGAGCGCTAAAGTTTCTGTTTTTTACAGCAAGATCGCAAAAACTTCCCCCAAGTCTTCCCAAAGGTTCTATTTGGCACAAACACTAATTAAAAGCATAAAACCACATCTAAACAGAATCTAGATGAATTATTTATTACTAATCAGAACCAAAAAGCAAGAAACAAAAAAATTGGGTTGCCTCCCAACAAGCGCTATCGTTTAACGCCCCTAGCTAGGCATAAAAACAAGAATAGATCTAGGTATTATCATCTTTGGTAGGCAATTCTTCAATATAACACTTATAAACCTTGGGAGTTTCCTTCTTTTTATTAATGATCAAACTCCTAGGCAAGAAATCAAGAAATTCATTTGTAGCAAAAGGTTCCTTAATGATAGCGAAGAAGTTGGGGTGAACACTTATTGATTTGAGATCCGCATTTTCCTTACTCGAAGATTCACCCTTATTTTTAGGAACATACATTAATTTGGCAATTTTGGAAGTAGGAGGATTTGGAGTATTTTTCATGGATGAAAAGGCAGACCCTAAATTAGTAATAATATCCTCAAGTTTACCAACTCTTGTGGAACCTTGATCTATTCTTTCGTTAACTATAGGTTCTTTTTCTTTATTGTCGCTGGCTGTTGTTGGGTGTGTGGCGGCGGGGACGGGAATGAGTGGAGATGGGGAGGGAGGGTAGGTTTAGGCGGGCTGGTCCCCAAAGATGGGCCGGCTGCAGCGCAAAGGAAAAAGCAAGAGAAAGTAGCAATCTTAGTCGTGCACACTGATGCAAATTAGCGTTTTGTATAAATTTTGGTCAAATATTAAATCTAGATTTATCTGCCTTGAACTTTTCTTTTCATAAGGGAATCCTAATAAGACATGTCACCTTGTTCTCTATTATCCAGTAATTCTTATGGTGTCTCTAAAATAAGTGGTTACGATGACTGATAAATTAATTGTATTGCGTTTATGTGGAATTTGGATGATCGGGTAACCCGATGGTTCAAAGCTGAAACATGCCCATCATGGGCTGGATTGCAATGCCTAGAATTTCATGCTAGATTATTGTTGTGTGGCATATAGGTGTTTCATCGTCGTAAAACCAAAACTGCATACCGCTCTCCCAACTACACCATTGTTGCTTCAGTTTTCTCATCTCGACAATTGAGCAATTATTCTGCACAACAACACAAAAGTTGAATTTACAAGATATGTAAGTTTCAGTTGTGGAGCTGAAAGATTAGAGTTGCTTATATAGGTGTAGGGAAAACTCATAGAAGGAGGTCCTCAAGTCTAGCTCGATGAGATAAGTTTTTTAACCTTAAAATTTATAGATTTCAAAATTAACATTTCTGTAACGCCGTTGCGGTTCAATGACATGTGTGTCATATTGTTGCCAAGCTCACAACTTTAGGATTGAGCACATTCACAATGTTTGTGATGAGATGAACACCGCGGCCACCGCTAGCAAGGGTAGGAAGGATGATGAGTGGTGACACAAGTGGGATGGAGTGCCATGTTGAAAACTTGAAATAGAGTATGTCCATCGAAGAGAGGGGTGCGTCTTAAGCCATGCTTATTTTGTAGGCGTGTGTAATGCAATGTTTTCTTTTCTCATGTAGCAACGCATGGGCATGTTTGCTAGTTTTCTTTAAAAAAATTCAGAGTAACTCCTACCTTAGATCCATATTGGGTGATTTGGTTGTGGATATTTTTATCCAAATTTTGAATCAACTCCACTGAGGCAACTTTATTTTCAATAATTTCAAGCCTTTGCATCATATGTTCCAAAGTTAAAATAGTTCCATTAACCAAAAGAGGTGGTGGGCCAAACAAATCTATCATAGCATTATAAGAATCAAAAGTAGGGCTACCCAAGAAATTCCCTCCGGTAATGGTATCAAGAATATATCTGTTCCAAGGAGTGATGCCCACATAAAAATTGCGAAGAAGAACGGAAGTGGATTGCTTCCTAGTAGATCTATTCTGAGCATTGCAAATTCTATGCCAAGCATCTTTTAGATTTTCTCCCTCCCTTTGTTTAAAATGAAGAACTTCATGATCGGGAGTACTAACAATGATAGAAGGATTAGCCATGATGACACACGGCGACACAACAAGCAAGTGAAAAAGAGGCGAATGGAAAAAGAAGGCGAATAAAACGGCAAGGGTGAAGTGGGGGAGAGGAAAATGAGAGGCAAATGACAAATAATGTAATGCGGGGGATAAGAGTTTGTGATGGGTACATGGTATGTCTTGACTTGTGCGTAGATCTCCCCGGCAACGGCGCCAGAAATCCTTCTTGCTACCTCTTGAGCACTGCGTTGGTTTTCCCTTGAAGAGGAAAGGGTGATGCAGCAAAGTAGCGTAAGTATTTCCCTCAGTTTTTGAGAACCAATGTATCAATCCAGTAGGAGACTACATGCAAGTCACCGCGCACCTACACAAACAAATAAGAACCTTGCAACCAACGTGAAAAAGGGGTTGTCAATCCCTTCACGACCACTTGCAAAAGTGAGATCTGATAGAGATAATTAGATAAATATTTTGGTATTTTTATGATATAGATTGAAAGTAAAGATTGCAAAGTAAAATAGATTGGAAACTTATATGATGGGAAAATAGACCCATGGGCCATAGGTTTCACTAGTGGCTTCTCTCAAGATAGCATAAGTATTACGGTGGGTAAACAAATTACTGTCGAGCAATTGATAGAAAAGTGCATAATTATGAGAATATCTAGGCATGATCATGTATATAGGCATCACGTCCGTGACAAGTAGACCGAAATGGTTTTGCATCTACTACTATTACTCCACACATCGACCGCTATCCAGCATGCATCTAGAGTATTAAGTTCATAAGAAAAGAGTAACGCATTAGGCAAGATGACATGATGTAGAGGGATAAACTCAAGCAATATGATATAAACCCCATCTTTTTATCCTCGATGGCAACAATACAATACGTGCCTTGCTGCCCCTGCTGTCACTGGGAAAGGACACCGCAAGATTGAACCCAAAACTAAGCACTTCTCCCATTGCAAGAACGATCAATCTAGTAGGAAAAACCAAACTGATAATTTGAAGAGACTTGCAAAGATATTTAAATCATGCATAAAAGATTTGAGAGAAGAATCAAATATTGTTCATAGATAATCTTGATCATAAACCCACAATTCATCGGATCTCGAAAAACACACTGCAAAAAGAATTACATCAAATAGATCGCCAAGAAGATCAAGGAGAACTTTGTATTGAGATCCAAATAGAGAGAAGAATCCATCTAGCTAATAACTATGGTCCTAAGGGTCTGTGGTAAACTACTCACACATCATCGGAGAGGTCATGATGTTGATGTAGATGCCCTCCATGATCGATTCCCCCTCCGGTGGAGCTCCGGAAAAGGCCCTAAGATGGGATCTCTTGTGTACAGAAGGTTGAGGCGGTGGAAATAGGGTTTCGTGGTGCTCCTGGATGTTTTGGGGGTATATGGGTATATATAGGAGGAAGAAGTACGTCGGTGGAGCTGCGAGGGGCCCACGAGGGTGGGGGCGCGCCCCCCTGCCTCGTGGCCTCCTTACTTCTTTCTTGACGGCCACTACAAGTCTCCTGGATCATGTTTGTTCCAAAAATAACTCTCCCGAAGGTTTCACTCCGTTTGGATTCCGTTTGAATCATGTTTTTTTCCTTTTCTATGAAACACTGAAATAGGCAAAAACAACAATTTGCACCGGGCCTTTGGTTAGTAGGTTAGTCCCAAAATAATATACAAAAGGTAAATTAAAGCCCATTAAACATCCAAAACAGATAATATAATAGCACGGAACAATAAAAAATTATAGATACGTTGGAGACGTATCATCGCTTTGAAAAATCTTCCAAGTATGACTCAAAGAACACTGAAGCTTCGGCTCAAGACTATGACAAAAAGAACGTGTCAAAAGTACAAAAAGGCTGGTCATTACATTGTTGATTGCCCCCTCTAGAAAAAGGGCTCAAAGAAGAGAATGTCTAGCAAGGATGAAGACTCTGATGACAAGAAGAAGAAGTCATCAAAATCTTCATCAAAGTCATCATCAAAGAAGAAAAGTACCTCCAGCAAGGCCCGCACTTTCACTGGGAAGGAAATAGATATGAGGAAGCTAAGGAATCCGAGGAGGAATCTGACTCTGGGGTTGCAAGCTTGGCCCTCGCTACGAAGTTCTTCAGCAAGTCCATCTTCGACCATGAAGAAAAAGGCGACTCCACTAACTCTGAAGACTGTGCTGATGACTACGCCCCCACCTAATTCTTCATGGAAAGAGGTGCCAAGGTATCCTCGTGATAAACCAACTTTAATACCTCACATGATGATGACTCTGAATGTGAAGCAAAACCTAGCTATAAGAAACTTGCTAAAATTGCAATTGAACAACAAAGTGCTATGGAAAATATTCAAAATTGCTAGACAAAAGTGATGTTATGTTAGATGAGGAAATGGACCGCAACCAAGGTTTGCTTGAGGATCTCAGGCGCCTAAAGTCACAATATGATGGACTTGCAAATCGTCATGTGGCCCTCTCAGCTGCACACGAGAAGCTGTCCTATGAATTTCTTCAAAGGAAGCAAGAGCTCGAGAAGCTAAGAGCGTCTCATGATGATCTTCAGAAAGACAACAATTCATTACTTGCTCAACAGATAAGTACCTCTCAGAATATTTTTTTGCTCCATGCTTAAAATGCCTTGAACGTGATAATGCAAATTCTTCAGCTGAATGTTCTAATGCTTCAAATGCTGCTATATCTTGAACTGTTTATATGGTTTCCATACCCTCATCTGAGGAGAACACAAGTGTTACTGATGAAAATGCAGGTCTGAAGGGAGTGTATGTCACAGGCATGTACAAAAGCTTCAAAGGGCACCAAACTCTTTGTGATGTGCTCAAGAAGAAGATTCTGATCAGGAACCCAGGAAAGAGGGTATTGATTTTGAGAGAAAGCTGAACACAGCTGGATCTTATTGGAAACTTGAGAAGTCTCCTAAAACCACATGGGTTGCTGCAAAAGGACCTCTAGTTGATCCATCCACTCTATCTGGCTATAACTGTGATACTCCACATTCTTCTAATGAGTCATTTCACTCCAACTATAAGCTATTCAAAATAGAATGGTGAAGTATTTGCTAGATTTGTTGGCACTAACTGTCGGAATGGTCCCCCGGTGAAGAAAGTCTGGGTGCCCAAAAGTGTTCTTCAAAATCTTTAGGTGAATGTCATCATGACTCCACCGAAGAAAAGGAACAACCCCAGGGAAAATTCTTCACCTGGACCAAAGTCTTCAAATGGATGCATACCAAGTCATGTTCGTATTAACACTGCTATGCAGGGAAACAGACAACGATCTGATGAATATGTGCATTATTCTTCAAATCACTATGTGCACAAAACTGCTAAGAATTTCTCTGCGTATTCTTATGAGTACTGCACTCCTCCTGTGAAGAGAAATGTATATTCCTCAATGCCTAAGTTCTCTATCAATGCCTTGCGTTACAGTGCTTCTGAGCCACCCATTCATATGTGGGTGGTTAAGAAGAAGAACTAATCTCTTTTGCAGGGTTAGGTCTTCAGACATAATAAATGTCTGATGAATTTGTTGAAGGCCTGACATAATGCTTGTTGGGATGAAAGCTAATCATGATGAAATGAGTTCCTCATTTCACACATCGCCATGCTGCTAGTTATATGCTTACTATGAAATTCACTAACGGAATTGATCATCGTATTCTTCAACTGAAGTATATGAATTTGTAAGTGTGACTAATGCTTCTATAGGATGATACTCCAAAAGCTACTGAATGGGTTCTGGACAGTGGCTGCACCAATCACATGACTGGTGGCAGGAATCTCCTCACCAATGCTCCCCTTGCTCCATCTCATCTGAAGCATATCACCTACGCTTACAAAGGAAAAAAACAAGGTATTGGTGTCGGTGTCAAAACCGGCAGATCTTGGGTAGGGGGTCTCGAACTGTGTGTCTAAGGATCGAAGGTAACATGAGGCAGGGGACACGATGTTTACCCAGGTTCAGGCCCTCTTGGTGGAGGTAATACTCTACTTCGTACTTGATTGACTTTGATGAGTATAGGGGTTACAAGAGTTGATCTACCTCGAGGTCGTAATGGCTAAACCCTAGATGTCTAGCCTATATGATTATGATTGCCTCTACAGACTCAACCCTCCAGTTTGTATAGACACTTGAGGGGGCTAGGGTTGTACAAGGTTGATTTAAAGGGGAAGGAAACCATACATTCAGACGTCAAGCTTGACACACACGCAAAGGTGAGTCCTGTACGGACACGGGGAGAAGTCTTCTATCTTGTATCTTCACGGCCCAGCAGGCCGGCCCACGTCACATGTCTCAGACGCCCAGGGATCCCCTAATCCAGGACTCCCTCAGTAGCCCCCGAACCAGGCTTCAATGACGATATGTCCGGCGTGCAGATTGCCTTCGGCATTGCAAGGTGGGTTCCTCCTCCAAACACTTCAAAGCAATTTGATCAAAAGGAACTCTATTCGGCTTTTCGGCGATGGCGCTGTATCCAGCTTACACCTTCAACTTTGCAAAGTGGGCTCCCCCTAGTGCTTCGGAAAGCTTCGTCTTCACATTAAATATAATACCCTTCAGCTTTTGTGCCGCCGTCGCCTCAGCTTCCACGTGTTAGACGAATATGAAGGGTCCTATCGTTTTTACAAATAACACCCTGACGGCATATGGAAGGCATGTATTTAAGGAGACCGGATCTCAGATGCCATTCTCAACCAAGCGAGGAAATCTTTAGAGCTGGCCACCGAAAAACCGCACCAGCATGGCTAGCACTCCCAGTTCTTCCTCATGCCCTCACGTCCCTCAAAAAGGCAATTGGGAGAGCTACTCGGTCTCCCACGCCCAGCTGATCAAGCTCCAGGCACAAGGATATCTCCCTCCTGCAGACCTGGTCCCCATCCGGGTGGGATTGACTTCGATAAATGGCGAAACCCTGGTGGAAAATTTCCCCAATCATTCAGAAGGGGAGCGAGTGTGCTTTTTTCCCTTCCTTTTAAGAGGCGCTGGATTCCCAATTAACCCTTTCCTCTGAGGTCTCCTGGAGTACTATGGCCTTCAGCTGCACAATCTCACGCCGGGCTCCATTCTGCACATCGCGGGCTTCGTTGCTCTTTATGAGCTGTTCCTGGGCTGCGAGGCCCATTTTGAATTGTGGAGAAAACTGTTCTGCCTCGTCCCCCGCTCCCAGAAGGGATCTATATTCGAGGTGGGCAGCGTCAAAGTATGGCGCATAGGCGGGACAGGATATCTGTTCGGCACTCTGAAGAAGGCAACCAAAGAGTGGCCTTCAGAGTGGTTTTATATCGAAGACGTTGTTCTCCCAGACCCAATCCGGCGAGGCCTTCCTGAATTTGGCAATGCTCCATTAAAGAAACGCCACAGCTGGTGTCCTCGGAGTTTCGAAGAGGAGGATAGTGCGGAGGTTAAGTAGTTAATGAGCAAGATAAAGGCACTCGCCCAACCGGACTATCCATAATTGAAGTAATGGCAATTTCAATAATGCGAGGTGTTCAACCACTTCAATCCATAGGACTCCCCATGTGGCACTACAACGGGGAAGATGATGCATCACGCTGCGGACATGAGGGTCCAGACACCTTTGCCGCCTTGGCCGCCATGTTGGCTAATCTTTTTAAAGGGGAGAAAGAAGATTTTACTCACCTTAAGTGCCGAGAGGGCTTTGCCATGTACAACCCTCCTAGCTAGGTGAGCTTTCGCTTCCTAACCATACTCAATCCTCTTCCTGAGTCACACCTAGTTGAACTTAATCCGACTATTCTTAATAGAAATGGAGGAAGGTTGTCGCAGCGATCTATAGCCCCGCTTCGCAGCCGGAGGATCATATCCGAGACCTGGATCCCGGATTTGAAGAGGATCCGGATATATTCATAATGTTCAAGGAGGTTTTTTTATCAGGCGAGCTACGATGGCACAGAAGTGGCCATCGTAGACGATTATCCCGACATTCTCCCCTCCTCCCACGTAAGTACTCACGAGACGTCTCCTTCACAAGAATTTTCCCACCCACCACACTATCTCGTTCTCCAAAGGGGCGGCGCTCGTCTCGCATGCCGCATCCGAAACGTCCCTTAAGAAAGCGACGCCTGCGCAGGGAGGACCTTTGAAAAGAAAAGTGGACGGCGATACTGCCGAGCCCCCACCTTCATCAAAAAGGTATGGTTTTTAATATGCCCTTGGAAGGTATACCGAATTGTGATGTTTCCCGCTTGTCATATTGTCTTTAGGAAAAGCATACACCGAACTGTGTCAGGAGGTCTCGCGAGTCATACACCACCCAATCCAACCCCGGAATCCGTTCCAAGGACTAGGGTTGATACAGGTGCGACGCCGGATTGTCCTCTCCCCGAGGATTCAGATGATCTATTTGTTACCAACTCTGAAGTGGAGAGTGCGATGAATCATCGGTGCCGGAGGGCGGCTATGCGTGATGCAAATTTTACCAAAGAGACATTCAATGCCTTCAGCTCGACAGATGCATATATCTGAGTTGCTCGGGATGGGCTTGCTGGAGCCACTCACCAGCTTTCAATGGATATGCGGGCACGACTTTTGTGTAGGTTCAATAATCCTGTGCACCCGTAGCCCCCGAGACTTAAAGTAGTTGGCACAAATGATTTAATAATCGTTTTACAATTTAGGTACTCACGGAGAAGAACAACCTGCTATCTCAGGAGCTTGAAAAGTGTCAGTCCCAGCTAACTGCAATCACCGCCGAGCTAGAGAAATCCAAGAAGGCACCGACTGGTAATGTCAACTACTGTCCGGAAAATATGATTCTATGCCTGGGATGTTTTAACATAAGCACCGTTGCATTTATGACAGCAGGATCGACGGATCAGTTAGAAAAGGAACTAAGGGCTACGCAGGCGGATAAACAGCATGCTGAAAGGCAAGAGGCCACTGGTCAACGTGTACTTACACGGACCAGGGATGAGAAGAACAAGCTACAGGATGCTAACACCAAGCAAGCCGAAGAGCTGAAGGACGTATGAGCCCAACTAGCGGATGCCTTGAAAGAGAACAAAAAGCTTAAAGGCGGCATCTACAGTATGCCTTTTAACCTTACTTTTGTATAGTTCCCTAATGCGAGGTGTAAACAAGTTTTTCCTGTAGGTGTGTTGACTGGGCGGCCCGAAGAAGAGGTGTCCGGATTTCAAGGCGATCTACTACACGAGTTGTCCAGAGTGCATGAGTGAGCCCGGAGGGCAATGAGGAACATAGCCAAAGCTCTATGGCCAGCCGATTCTCCTCCAAGAAGTATGGAGGGGCTCGTGAATTTATTCAAAGGAGCTCGTCGCCGCTTTGCACTATGGAAGATATCAGCGTGCCAAGAAGGTGCACAAGAGGCCTGGGCCATGGTGAAAACACGGTACACCGGACTTGATCCGAATCATATGGCCCGAGTCGGGCCTCGGTGACCAGATGGACAGGAAATTCCTGTTAGCTTAGTATATGACCAAGTAAAGATAGCCGCCATGTTTTCTCAGTAGGATTGTAAGCTAGACAACTTATTATATGCTCTAGAGGAGGAGGAAGTTTTCGAGTCCAAGTAGTAATGTACTTTTATCGACAAACGTATCTCCAGCCGAATTGTAAAACGATTGGCATGGTAGAACTTCCACTTTAACCTCCTAAATCCAAAGTTTGGAGTGTTTCCGAACACTGTACTGATGGTAAACACCGAAGTATGTTCGGAAACCAGGCAGTCCGGTCATAGTTGCTTGAACAGGCAAGTTGTATTCGGGGAGTTATGTTATATTACATTTGATCGTAAGAAACATCTTCCAGAGGGAATAGTTCCGTTAAGGGTTCCTTTCCCTGGGCCAGCGTGCATTGTTTGTGCACGCCTGAGTTGTGATGCTAAAAATCATAGTACGCTATATTTTGGGGGCTTGCAGCGCAACAGAGTGCAGTTCATATTTTGTTCGCCGACCTACTATTACCTTAAGAACGCTAGCTTTCGGCTTCACCCGTCTGAGGTACACGTCTGGATAACCCGGCTGTAACAATCGCAGAGTTGCTCCCTTTATGCCCTAGCTGAACAAACGAGAACGTAGGGCATAAGCACAGGAGCCAGGCAACCCACCTTGGCAAAAACTTAAGTCATAAAGGTGCATATAATGGCGAAGAAAATACATATATGAGAAGACGACGCATATATGCGGTGAGCTTGATGCTCGAAAAATAATAATAAGCTTATATGACAAGAAGCCCCCAGGTATTGGGGGGTATGTACATTTAAGGATGTATACCCCTTAAGTGTGCGGTTTATCCGAAGACGGGCTAGAAATCGGATAAAAGCGAAAAGAAGAAAGAGAAAAAAGAGAAAAAGGTAACGAACTGTGAGTCCGGACTTAGGCGTAGAATCTTCGGAGTCTGCCAGCATTCCAAGGGTTCGGTTCTAAGCGATTGTCCAGTGCATTACAAAGGCGATAGGCTCCTCCAGTGAGAACTTCATCTATAATGAAGGGACCCTCCCATTTGGGCTTGAGCTTGTCCTTTCTCTTCTCTGGTAGGCGTAGAATGAGTTCACCAACATTGTAAGTCTTGGCCCGCACTTCTTTGCTTTGGTATCTTCGAGCTTGTTGTTAATAGAATGCTGAGCGAGCTTTTGCGACATCGCGCTCCTCCTCCAGGCCATCTAAGTCATCTTGCCGATCGAGCTTGGCCTCTCTCTCTTTGTACATGCGTAATCGAGGTGAGTCGTGTATAATATAGCAGGGCAAGACATCCTTTGCTCCGTACACCATAAAGAACGGTTTGTACCCGGTCGTGCGATTGAGAATGGTCCATAGTCCCCCGAGCATGGAGTCGAGCTTTTCAAACCAGTGTTTATCTGACTCCTTTAAGGATCGCACTAGTCTAGGTTTAATGCCGCTCATTATCAGGCCGTTAGCCCGTTCGACTTGGCCGTTAGTTTGAGGGTGATAGACGGAGGCATAATCGAGCTTGATGCCCAGATTGGCTCACCAGGTTTGTACTTCGTCGGCTGTAAAGTTAGAGCCGTTGTCGGTGATGATGCTGTGTGGGACACCATAACAGTGTACGACACCGGATATGAAGTCTATCACTAGTCCGGCTTCAACCGTTTTAACTGGTTTGGCCTCTATCCACTTGGTGAATATATCTATCATGACCAACAAATATTTTTCCTTGTGGCTTCCCCCTTCAAGGGGTCCGACCTTGTCAAGCCCCCAGACCATGAAAGGCCAAGTAACGGGGATTGTTTGTAGGGCGGTAGGCGGCATATGGCTTTGATTGGCGAAAAGTTGGCATCCTACACAACGTTGGACGAGGTCTTGTGCATCTGCTTGGGCCGTGGGCCAGAAAAAACCGGCACGGAAGGCCTTACTTAAGAGGGCCCAAGCTGCGGCGTGATGGTCGCCAAGACCATCATGGATTTCAGCCAAGAGCTGTCGTCCCTCTTCTTCGGAGATACATCTTTGAAGGACTCCGATAGTACTTTTCTTGTAGAGTTCTCCTTCATGAACCTTGTAGGCTTTCGAACGACAAACAATGCATCGAGCCTCATTCTGGTATTCGGAGAGCTCTCGCCTATTAAGGTAGGCCGGGAAGGTTCGGTCCATGGGGCGATTACTACCATGATTACATGGGCCGATGGTGTTATTTCGGTCGCCGAGCCCCCGATGATATCAGAATTGTGTTCAGAATCAGGGGGTATGACCGGATCCAGACTAGTATTGCTGTTCTCGTCCTGCTATGCCACAGATGGCTTGAAGAGCCTTTCCACAAAGGTATTGGGTGGGACGGGGTCGCGTTTAGCGCCCATGCGAGCAAGGGTGTTTGCTGCTTGATTACTCTCTCGGGCCACGTGATGAAACTCGAGCCCCTCGAACTGAGCTGGTATTTTAAGTACAGCGTTGCGGTAAGCCACCATCTTCGGATCTTTGGCATCAAATTCTCCATTTATGTGGGATATTGCCAGGTTCGAATCCCCGCGCACCTCCACGCGTTGTATGCCCATAGAGACGACCATCGGAAGACCATGCAACAAGGCCTCATATTTGGATACATTATTAGAGTCTGTATACACTATTTGGAGCATATAGTGGACTGTGTCTCCTATGGGGGATGTCAGGATGACACCAGCCCCAAGTCCGGCTAGCATTTTAGATCCGTCGAAGTGCATCACCCAGTTGGAATATGTGTCCTACTCTTTAGGGAGTTCGGGCTCTGTCCATTCGGCGACGAAGTCGGCTGATATGTCTCCAACGTATCTATAATTTTTGATTGTTCCATGCTAATATATTATCTGTTTTGGATGTTTACGGGCTTTATTATACACTTTTATATTATTTTTGGGACTAACCTATTAACCGGAGGCCCAGCCCAAATTCCTGTTTTCTTGCCTATTCTAGTGTTCGAAGAAAAGGAATATCAAACAGTGTCCAAACGGAATGAAACCTTCAGGAGAGTTATTTTGGAATGGAAGTAATCTAGGATACTTGGAGTAGACGTCAGGGAAGCTTCGTGGTGGCCACGAGGCAGGGAGGCACGCCTGCCCCCCTGGGCACGCCCTCCACCCTCATGGGCCCCTCGTGGCTCCCCTGACTGACTTCTTTCGCCTATAAATGTCCATATACCCTAAAAACATCAGAGAACAGAATAGATCGGGAGTTCCACCGCCAGAAGCCTCCGTAGCCACCGAAAACCAATCTAGACCCGTTCCGACACCCTGCCAGAGGGGGGAATCCCTCTCCGGTGGCCATCTTCATCACCCCGGCGCTCTCCATGACGAGGAGGGAGTAGTTCACCCTCGGGGCTGAGGGTATGTACCAGTAGCTATGTGTCTGATCTATCTCTCTCATGTTCTTGAGGTGGTACGATCTTGATGTATCGCGAGCTTTGCTATTATAGTTGGATCTTATGATGTTTCTCCCTCTCTACTCTCTTGTAATGGATTGAGTTTTCCCTTTGAAGTTAACTTATCGGATTGAGTCTTTAAGGATTTGAGAACACTTGATGTATGTCTTGCATGTGCCTATCTGTGGTGACAATGGGATATCACGTGATCCACTTGATGTATGTTTTGGTGATCAACTTGCGAGTTCCGTGACCTCATGAACTTATGCATAGGGGTTGGCACACGTTTTTGTCTTGACTCTCCGGTAGAAACTTTGGGGCACTCTTTTAAGTTCTTTGTGTTGGTTGAATAGATGAATCTGAGATTGTGTGATGCATATCATATAATCATACCCACGGATACTTGAGGTGACATTGGAGTATCTAGGTGACATTAGGGTTTTGGTTGATTTGTGTCTTAACGTGTTATTCTAGTACGAACTCTAGGATAGATTGAACGGAAAGAATAGCTTCGTGTTATTTTACTACGGACTCTTGAATAGATCGATCAGAAAGAATAACTTTGAGGTGGTTTCATACCCTACAATAATCTCTTCATTTGTTCTCCGCTATTAGTGACTTTGGAGTGACTCTTTGTTGCATGCCGAGGGATAGTTATATGATCCAGTTATGTTATTATTGTTGAGAGAACTTGCACTAGTGAAAGTATGAACCCTAGGCCTTGTTTCAAAGCATTGCAATACCGTTTGTGCTCACTTTTATCATTAGTTACCTTGCTGTTTTTATATTTTCAGATTACAAAAACTATTATCTACCATCCATATACCACTTGTATCACCATCTCTTCGCCGAACTAGTGCACCTATACAATTTACCATTGTATTGGGTGTGTTGGGGACACAAGAGACTCTTTGTTATTTGGTTGCAGGGTTGTTTGAGAGAGACCATCTTCATCCTACGCCTCCTATGGATTGATAAACCTTAGGTCATCCACTTGAGGGATATTTGCTACTGTCCTACAAACCTCTGCACTTGGAGGCCCAACAACGTCTACAAGAAGACGGTTGTGTAGTAGACATCAAGCTCTTTTCTGACGTCATTGCCGAGGAGGTTAGCGCTTGAAGGTATATCTTTAGATCTTGCAGTCGAATCTTTTTGTTTCTTGTTTTAGCACTAGTTTAGTTTATAAAAGAAAACTACAAAAAAATGGAATTGAGTTTGCCTCATACGCTTCATCTTTTTAATATCTTTCGTGAGAATGATGGAAAGGAAAATTGTGCTCAAGTGCTAGAAGAAGAAGTCTATAAAATGTTTGGCACTAAATCTTTGAATGATGAGCATGATTGCAATGTTGTTAGTATGAACTCCTTGAATATCCATAGTACTAATGATGATTGCACTAGTCATAATGAAAATGTCTCTTATAAGCATGTCAATTTTGTGTAGTGCATAGAGCTTGCAAGTACACACCAATCAGGGAAAATAGATTTTGCAAGAGGCATAAGTATTTGGAAACTAAATGGTTGCAAGAGAGGCTAGATGTTTGTGCCGAAAATTTACAATTTCTTCACCATACTTGTGAACTTTGCAATGAACATGGTCATTTAAATCTCAAATGTAAATTGTTTCATGATCGTGTCGTGTCCAAAAATTGTGATGATTTGATTTCCCTTGCACATCATAATGAACTTAGTTTTCTTTTGGGTTATGAAGAAATGAAACGTATAACTAAGCATATTCCAGAATATAACCTTGAGAAATTCCTCGATATTGATCTAGAAGAAATTCTTATGTATTGTGCGGTGAATTGCATTGAAAATCCTTATATTGCCAATTATATAAAGAAAAGAAAAGAAATAGAGGATGAAGAAAATATTAATGAAAGGGAAGAGGCTTCCCAATATCCTCCTATTATTTCTTATGATGAATCAGGTAACGAGGAGGAGCCTTCTATTCAACCAATCTCATCAATAAGGAGCTCCGAAAAGAGGATTAAACCCACACATGATGTGAAGAAGAAAAAGAAAAGACGGAGAAGCAAAGGTAAAAATGTATCCCTCCCAAATGATGCTGCTCCTATTACTCATTGTGATGATTGTTATACTATTGGTGCTATCCATACTATTAATGATGAAAGTGATTATGCTTATGATATGAAAAGGCCCAAGCTTGGGGATGCTATGTTTGATGAGAATGACAAGTTTGAAAATATATTTGCTGCAATTAATGTTTATCCCAAACTTGGGGATGCTACGTTTAATGAAGATGATATTTGTAGTCTCCCAAGTTTTGATATGCAAATTTATTATGATGATAGCATGCCTCCTACTTATGATGATTATATTGATGAAAGTGGGTTTGGAAGAGTGTCAACTTTAGGAAGTAATGAGCCCACTATTTTGGAGGATGCTGAATCTTATTTTGACAATTATGAAAGTGGATTTCGAGAGGTCGTGACTTTATTTAGTAATGATTCCACTATCTTGGAAGAGGTTTCAATTAATTATGATGAGAACAAAGTTGCTACTTATGATGATTATTGTGATGACACTTATGCTATAAAAAGTAGTGATGATTATATTTATAAAACTTTATGATTGTGATTACCCTTTTTCTTAACATAACTCTTTTAATATGGAAACAATTTATAGTATTCGAGTTTCTTATGATACTCCCACTATTCCGAACGAGAAGAATTTTGCTTATGTGGAGAGTAATAAAATTTCTATGCTTGTAGATCATGAAAAGAATGCTTTATGTGATAGTTATATTGTTGAATTCATTCATGAAGCTACTAAAAATTAATATGAGGGAGGAACATATGCTTGTAGGAATTGCAATAATATCAAGTTTCCTCTCTATGTGCTTAAAGTTTTGAAGTTATGCTTGTTTTCCCTTCCTATGCTAGTTGATTATTGTTCCCATAAGTTGTTTGCTCCCAAAACCCCTATACGTAGAAAGTGGGTTAGAATTAAATGTGCTAGTCATATTCTTCATGATGCTCTCTTTATGTTAAAATTCTTATCTTTTATGTGAGCATCATTGACATCATCATGCCTAGCTAGGGGCGTTAAACGATAGCGCTTGTTGGGAGGCCACCCAATTTTATTTTTGTCCCTTGCTTTTTGTTCCTGTTTAGTAATAAATAATCTATCTAGCCTCTGGTTAGATGTGGTTTTATGTTTCAATTAGTGTTTGTTCCAAGTAGAACCTTTGGGAAGACTTGGGGATAGTCTTTGCGATCTTGCTGTAAAAAACAGAAACTTTAGCGCTCACGAGATTTTCTTCCATTTTTTTACTAGAGAGTGCTATTTAGTTAATTATTTTTGAAGATGATTATTAGACAAATTACTCACATACATCAATTTATTTTAGAATTTTGGGTTTCCATAAGTATATGTTTGATCCAGATTACTACAGACTATTCTGTTTTTGACAGATTCTGTTTTCTATGTGTTGTTTGCTTATTTTCATGAATTTACGAGTAGTATCGGAGGGTATGAACCATAGATAAGTTGGAATACAGTAGATATTACACCAATATGAATTTAGAATGAGTTCACAACAGTACCTAAGTGGTTATTTATTTTCTTATACTAACGGAGCTTACGAGTTTTCTGTTAAGTTTTGTGTTGTGAAGTTTTCAAGTTTTGGGTAAAGGTTCGATGGACTATGGAATAAGGAGTGGAAAGAGCCTAAGCTTGGGGATTCCCAAGGCACCCCAAGGTAATATTCAAGGATAACCAAGAGCCTAAGCTTGGGGATTCCCCGGATAGCATCCCCTCTTCCGTCTTCGTTCATCGGTAACTTTACTTGGAGCTATATTTTTATTCACCACATGACATGTGTTTTGCTTGGAGCGTCATTTTATTTTATTTTGTTTTTATTTCTGTTTGAATAATATCCCAAGATCTGAAATTCTTAAATGTTAGAGAGTCCTCACATAGTTGCATAATTATTTGACTACTCATTGATCTTCACTTATATCTTTTGGAGTAGTTTGTCATTTGCTATAGTGCTTCACTTATATCTTTTTAGAGCATGGCGGTGGTTTTATTTTGAAGAAATAGATGAACTCTCATGCTTCACTTATATTATTTTGAGAGTGTTTAGAACAGCATGGTAGTTTGCTTTGGTTATGAATTTAGTCCTAATATGATAGGCATCCAAGAGGGATATAATAAAAACTTTCATATAAAGTCCATTGAATACTATGACAAGTTTGATACTTGATGATTGTTTTGAGATATGAAGATGGTGGTATTAGAGTCATGATAGTTGAGTAGTTGTGAATTTGAGAGATACTTGTGTTAAAGTTTGTGATTCCCGTGGCATGCACGTATGGTGAACCGTTATGTGATGAAGTCGGAGCATGGTTTATTTATTGATTGTCTTCCTTATGAGTGGCGGTCGGGGATGAGCGATGGTCTTTTCCTACCAATCTATCCCCCTAGGAGCATGCACGTAGTACTTTGTTTCGATAACTAATAGATTTTTGCAATAAGTATGTGAGTTCTTTATGACTAATGTTGAGTCCACGGATTATACGAACTCTCACCCTTCCACCATTGCTAGCCTGTCTAGTACCGCGCAACTTTCGCCGGTACCATAAACCCACCATATATCTTCCTCAAAACAACCACCATACCTACCTATTATGGCATTTCCATAGCCATTCCGAGATATAATTCCATGCAACTTTCCACCGTTCTGTTTATTATGACACGCTCCATCATTGTCATATTGCTTTGCATGATCATGTAGTTGACATCATATTTGTGGCAAAGCCACCATTCATAATTCTTTCATACATGTCACTATTGATTCATTGCACATCCCGGTACACCGCCGGAGGCATTCATATATAGTCATATTTTGTTCCAAGTGTCGAGTTGTAATTCTTGAGTTGTATGAAAATAAAAGTGTGATGGTCATCATTATTAGAGCATTGTCCCTATGAGGAAAGGATGATGGAGACTATGATTCCCCAACAAGTCGGGATGAGACTCCGGACGAAAAAAAGGCCATAAAAAAGAAGGCCCCAAAAATTGACAGAAAAAGAGAGAAGGGGAAATGCTACTATCCTTTTACCACACTTGTGCTTCAAAGTAGCACCATGATCTTCATGATAGAGAGTCTCCTATGTTGTCACTTTTATATACTAGTGGGAATCTTTCATTATGGAACTTGGCTTGTATATTCCAATGATGGGCTTCCTCAAAATGCCCTAGGTCTTCGTGAGCAAGCGAGTTGGATGCACACCCACTTAGTTTCTTTTTGAGCCTTCATACACTTATAGCTCTAGTGCATCCGTTGCATGGCAATCCCTACTCACTCACATTGATATCTATTGATGGGCATCTCCATAGCCCATTGATACGCCTAGTTGATGTGAGACTATCTTCTCCTTTTTGTCTTCTCCACAACCACCATTCTATTCCACCTATAGTGATATGTCCATGGCTCACGCTCATGTATTGCGTGAAGATTCAAAACGTTTGAGAACATCAAAAGTATGAAACAATTGCTTGGCTTGTCATCGGGTTGTGCATGATTTAAATATTTTGTGTGATGAAGATAGAGCATAGCCAGACTATATGATTTTGTAGGGATAACTTTCTTTGGCCATGTTATTTTGAGAAGACATGATTGCTTTGTTAGTATGCTTGAAGTATTATTATTTTTATGTCAATATTAAACTTTTGTCTTGAATCTTATGGATCTGAATATTCTTGTCACAATAAAGAAGATTACATTGATAAATATGTTAGGTAGCATTCCACATCAAAAATTCTGTTTTTATCATTTACCTACTCGAGGACGAGCAGGAATTAAGCTTGGGGATGCTTGATACGTCTCCAACATATCTATAATTTTTGATTGTTCCATGCTATTATATTGTCAGGACCCCGACTTGATGTCACATCGATCTAGCCGGTAACACCTCATATCACTTTGCGGCCTCACGCACGGTATCCCCACGGGTGTCGTCTTACCTTTTCCCGGGACCGTTTGCGCCTTTTGGCTCACGTATATGATAGTGTCGCTAGCATCCATATGACAAGGAGCCCGGGCTGACATGACTAGTCGTAAACCCAAAGTGGCACAGACTTACAGGGACAGGCATCCATGACCCAGCTTCGAACGTGTCGGTCATCAGCAAGTGGGTCCGGGCTGTAGCACTGGGCTAACAGGACTCCGGTAAACTGGGCTGTAGCGGGCTAACAGGACTCCGGTACTCAAAGCGTGACATTTCCCCGAAGGGACAGACACAGGAACGAAGAAGGACACATGCCGGCCAGCCTAAGTGTTCCAGAGCAGTAGCAAGCTACCATGGCTCAGCGGTAACACTAGGAGACATTTCCCGGTAAGAGAGGCTACTAAAGATAAACAACTAGATAGTCAGATCCCACACATAGCACTACACATTACACGTACGCATAACATGCAAGTATGTGCTGTACAACATGGCATCACAGCATAACTCAACAATCATATAGATAAAAGCTCAGAAGAGCCATCATAGCATTTATTGCAAACAGGGGTCGCAAGACCCGTCATACAGAGCATACAAGCAACAAGCGGAAACATTACATGTCTGGGTACAGACATCTACAAATGAAAAAGGCTGGAAGCCTGACTATCTACAACATCCGATCCAGATCGTAGCTGAGGTACTAGCTACTAGTCGAAGTCCACGAGAACACTAGTAAGACCGAAGTCTCCGCTGCAAAAACATAATTAAAGCAACATGAGTACAAAGGTACTCAGCAAGACTTACATCAGATCCTATCATACATGCATTTGTATCAAGAGAGTAATGTGGGGTTTAGTGGCAGCAAGCCAGCTTTGACTCTGTGGCTATCCTGTTCTACGACTACCAGAAACTCTGGAGGTGAAACAACGTACACGAGTCCACTAATCACCACACAATACACTACTATGGATTCATCCCCGTCCCCCTACGAGAAGGCCATCCATAGCACTCACACTTGTCTTGAGCATTTTATAGTATCCACTTCAAGTTGTCTATGTACCATGTAAGCGTCCAAGAAGTCCATAACCGCGGACCCGGCTATTCGAATAGATTATGTTAACCCTGCAGGGGTGTACTTCTTCACACACGCTTTCGCCACTTACCGCCATGTACACGTCATGTATCTCGGCAACCTTCAAGCGGAAGCCTGGCGAGGGTGTCGGCCACGACCTGACTAACCACACAAGACTCTAGTCCAGGTTTATCGCCTATTCGGGTTCCATCCGCAAGGAGATCCGGCCGGGGTGTCGCTCACGGCCCCAAACGATGTGAGCAGGGTTCCCGAGCCCACCAACCGGGTGCCACTCGGTACACCGTGCCACGTGTGCCTAGTCTGTCCCAAGCCCACCCTGCCGGGTGCCACCTGGTAGAAAAATAGCACTACCTACAAAACACCAGAAACTAGTTGCGACTCCTGGACAGAGATCAAGTTGGTTAATAAGTCGAGAGGGCTTGGAGCGCCCGGAGCCCAATGTGTGGTAGTATCGAGTCATTGGACAACATACATAGAACTCAGGGCTTAAGGACGGTTCCAGTGAGACAACCCACCATGTACTCCTACATGGCCTCTCACCGCTACCTTTACCAAATCGTGTTCACACACTTAACTCTCAGCAATAGAACATATCGTGACACTCCAATTCATTCCAAATGAACCAGACCTGACACACTCTAAGCAATAGCAGGCATAGCATGGTAGGAACACATTAGTGGCTTCAATCAACTCCTACACATGCTAGTGGGTTTCAACTATTTACTGTGGCAATGACAGGTCATGCAGAGGAATGGGTTCAACTACCGCAGCACAAAGTAGCAGATGAATCGTTGTTGTCCTAATGCAATAACTGAGAGCAGGAGCGAGAGAGTAGGGTTTTATCGAAATGAACAAGGGGGTTTGCTTGCCTGGTAAATCAACAAGGGAGGCACCGCTTCACAGACAGGTACTCTGGAACGTCTCCGGAGCAGGACCTATCGAGAAGGAACGGTGCCGGCAATCAATACACAATCATATGCAACAATATGATGCATGAACATGGCATGTAGATGTGATGTTGTTGAGCTAATGCAGCTAGTGTTCAATTGGTTTGAAGTCCATTTGAACCAAAGGTTCAAATGCATTTCTAAGTTAGGTCTCTTATATATGCCATAATGTGTTTTCCCATATTCAGCATATATAAGTTGGTTTTTCATGCATGAAACTAGTACAGATGGAAAGATTGCATTTTTCTGATATTTTTTCATATATAAATTATTTCAATCTGAGCTACGGTTGAATTTCTATGAATTTTTGAAGTTTAAATCAATTTCTGGAATTTTCCTGATTTAATTAAATCCAGAATTTATATACTGCGCCAGCATGACGTCATCATGACGTCAGCGGTCAACTGGGCTGGTCCGGTCAAACCTGACATGTGGGACCCACACGTCAGTGACAGGGGGTTAACAGAGGTTAGTTTAATTTAATTAAATGGTTAGGGGGGTCGGGCCCACTGGTCAGCGACCCTGGGGGTCAAAGCTGGTCATCTCGCCGGCGTTTAGCCGCCGGCGAGGCCGAGCGCGGCGGAGAAAGTGCATTTGCACGTTACGGCCACCAAACGGGAGGCGGAGAGCATCTACGAGCTCCTGGGAACGAGCCGCAGCTCTTGGTGGTGAAGGTTGAGCTCGGGGTGGCCGGAGACGTCGCCGGCGACGACTTTGGCGGTCGCCGGAGCTCGGGCGCAGATGGAAACGGCGCCACCGTGCACGGGAGGAACAACGGGTAGCATCTCCGCGTTCTGCAGGCTCCCACAAAGCCAACGGGCATATGCACGGGGCCGATTGGCCACCGGAGCCTCGTCGGCGACGAGTTCGTGCGGCGGTGTGCTTCGGGCACTCGTGGGGCAGCGGCTACAGGGCACGCGCGAGAGAGAGAGGTGAGGGGAAAGGAAGAGAGGCTCACGGCGGACTCGCAGAGCAGCACAGCGGGGTCGGGGGAGAACCGGTGACGACGAATCGACGGCGACGGACGGCGGGGCCCGAGGAGGAAGACGATGGCGATGGTGGCTCCTCGGGGCACTCCGGCTTGCTTGGCTCGGCGAGGAGGTAGCTGGCGACGAAACGGAGCTCCTGGCACGGCGGGGAGGCGAGGGGGAGGCGGTGGCTACGGCAACGGCGAGCGATGGCGGCAGCAGCGCTCGGGTGAGAGGGAGCCAGAGGAGGAGATGAGCGAGAGGGAGGGGAAAAGGTACCGGGGCGGCTGCGTGGCGACGTGCAATCCATCCAGAGCGGCGAGGGGAGGACAGGCAGACAGGGAGGGAGGAGGCGTGGCGCGGTGGCGCGCGCGCGCGCCGGCCACACTCCGTTCCCCTGTCGGGAAGGAAGACGACAGAGGAGGGGGAGCCTGGTGGGCTGGGCCACCTCCCGGCTGGGCCGGCCTGCTGCGGCTGGGCTGCACAGGGGAGGCCCCAGGTAAGCTCCTCCTTCCTTTTATTTCTGTTTTCTATTTTTTTCTGACATTTGTTTGATTTAATAAATATATTAAATCATTTAATTTTATTATGCCAATTTTTGCAGGAGCTGGATATATTATTCCAGAGCTCTTTTATAAATGGCATAATTTTTGGGCCATATTTCATATATATAGAAATATATTTCCAATGCAAATATTTATCGAATTAATCCAAATGGCCAAAATAAATGTCCATGAGCTCCTAAAAATATTGTTTTGATTTTTATCTCTGTCCAATATTTTCAGAGGGCAACATGAGCATTTTCTTGGACCCTTTTGGAGAAATTTTTATCTGGGTCATTTTCAAAAATGATTCTGAGGGTTCCACCAATCCTCATTTCAAATTTAAATGGAATTTAAATATGATGCACAAATAGCTAGCTAGCCTAGGTCATACCAGACTAGGGATGTGACAACTCGCCCCCACTTGAAAGAATCTCGTCTCGAGATTCAGGGGTCGACGGAAAGAAAGCGGGGTACTCCAGTCGAAGACGATCTTCTCGCTCCCAAGTAGCCTCTCTCTCGGAATGATGAGACCACTGAACTTTGAGAAACTTGATGTTCTGACGTCGAGTGACACGCTCTGCTTGATCAAGAATGCGAACCGGGTACTCTCGGTATGTGAGGTTATCTTGGAGATCAAGCGTTTCGTGGTCCACTCCGCGGATAGGATCCGAGAAGCAACGCCTGAGTTGAGAAACGTGGAAGACATCATGAACTCGAGAAAAATGTGGGGGTAGTTCCAATTGGTAGGCAACCTCTCCTCGTTTAGCGAGAATGCGAAAAGGACCAATGTAACGAGGAGCCAACTTGCCCTTGATACCGAAACGATGGGTACCCTTTAAAGGAGTAACCCGAAGGTAAGCTTGGTCGCCAATCTCATAAGTCATATCCTTATGATGACGATCGTACTGGCTTTTCTGACGAGACTGGGCTGTTTTCAAATTCTCACGAATGATGCGAACTTGCTCTTCTGCCTCCTGGATCATATCCGGTCCAAAGAATTGTCTTTCACCGGTTTCTGACCAGTTCAAAGGTGTTCGACATCTTCGTCCATAGAGAACCTCAAAAGGAGCTTGCTTGAGGCTGGATTGGTAGCTATTGTTATAAGCAAACTCGGCGAAAGGAAGACATTTTTCCCAATCCATACCGAATGAGATAACGCAAGCTCTGAGCATGTCTTCGAGAATTTGATTGACCCGTTCCACCTGACCACTCGACTGAGGGTGGAAAGCGGTACTGAAGGAAAGATGGGTTCCCATGGCAGTTTGGAAACTCTCCCAGAAATGAGAAGTGAAAAGACTGCCACGGTCTGAATTGATCTCCAGTGGAACACCATGAAGTGAAACTATTCGAGAAACATATAAGTCAGCAAGCTGACTAGCAGTGATACTCTCTCGAACAGGAAGGAAGTGAGCCACTTTGGAGAGACGATCAATGACTACGAAGATAGCATTATTCCCTCTCTTGGTCCTGGGAAAGCCGGTGATAAAGTCCATACCAACTTTATCCCATTTCCATTCAGGAATAGCCAAAGGCTGAAGGGTGCCAGCAGGTCTTTGATGCTCTGCCTTAACGCGACGACAAATGTCACATTTAGCAATGAACTCAGCGATTTCTCTCTTCATCCTAGTCCACCAGAACCTCTGGCGTAGGTCCTGATACATCTTAGTACTACCGGGATGAATCGTGAGAGGAGATTCATGCGCCTCCTTAAGGATCAATTGTCGCAGATGTTGATTCTTGGGAACCACCAAGCGATTCTCAAAGAAAACAACTCCACGATCATCCATAGAGAAACATCCACCAACTCCCTTCTTAATGTTTCTCTTGATCCGAGAAATTCCTGTGTCTTGCTTTTGAGCAGCGATAATCCGATCTTCAAGATCAGGTTTCGCCACCAGGGTAGAAAGGAATCCGCGAGGAGCTATGTGAAGGTTAAGCTTACAGAATTCCTCATGGAGAAGTGGTTGGCCTTGCTGCAACATGAGATTGTTGCAATAGGATTTACGACTTAGAGCATCAGCCATGACATTGGCCTTGCCTGGGGTGTAGGTAATCCCTAGATCATAATCTGTGATCAACTCCAACCAACGTCTTTGCCTAAGATTCAGATCCGGTTGGGTGAAGATATACTTGAGACTCTGGTGATCGGTGTAGATCTCGCAACGTTTACCAAGGAGGTAATGTCGCCAAGTCTTGAGTGCATAGACTACGGCTGCAAGCTCTAGATCATGTGTAGGATAATTCTCCTCATGTGGATGCAACTGTCGAGATGCATAAGCAATCACATGACGATCCTGCATAAGAATGCAACCTAGTCCCTGTCGTGAGGCGTCGCAGTAGATAATAAAGTCTTTAGTGAAATCCGGTGGCACAAGTATGGGAGCAGAAGTCAGGCGTCTTTTCAGTTCCTGAAAACTGTACTCACACTGTGGGGACCACTCAAACTTTTTATCTTTCTTGAGAAGTTCCGTGAGGGGTTTGGCTACTTTGGAGAAGTTTTCAACAAAGCGGCGACAATAGCTGGCTAGACCAAGGAAACTCCTAACTTGTTTCGCGGTCTCAGGTGGAGTCCAATCGAGAACGGCTTGAACTCTCTCGGGATTGACAGCAATGCCCTTACCAGAGATTACGTGGCCTAGGTAGGTCACTTCTGGCAACCAAAATTCACACTTGGAGAACTTGGCATAAAGGCGGTGTTCTCTGAGTTTTTCTAGAACAAGTCTAAGATGTTCGGCATGCTCTTCCTCGTTCTTCGAGTAAATAAGAATATCATCGAGGTAAACCACGACGAACTTATCTAAGTACTCCATGAAGATCGAGTTCATCAAACGGGAGAATGTGGCTGGGGCGTTGGTTAGGCCAAAGGACATGACGGTGTACTCGTACTGACCATAACGAGTAACAAAAGCTGTCTTGGGGATGTCCCCGTTTCTGATCTTGATTTGGTGGTAGCCTAACCTTAAATCCATCTTGGAGAAGACTGAGGATCCAGCGAGCTGATCATACAGGTCATTGATCCTGGGAAGCGGATACTTGTTCTTTATCGTGACCAAATTAACGGGACGATAATCTACAACCATCCGGTCCGTACCGTCTTTCTTCTTGACGAAGAGGACGGGGCAAGCCCAAGGAGAAGAACTGGGACGGATGAAACCCTTTTGCAAGGACTCATCGAGTTGTTTCTTAAGCTCGGCTAGTTCTAAGGGTGCCATCTTGTAGGGTCTCCGGGAGATTGGAGCTGTTCCTGGGATAACATCTATGACGAACTCTACATCTCTGTCAGGTGGAACACCTGGCAGTTCCTCTGGAAAGACATCCGGAAAGTCACGGACTACCGGGATATCTTCAAGGTCTGGAAGAGGGCTGGCATTAAGAGAATAGAGTTGACGCTTTGTAACTCTAGTGGAGACGGTGACTATCTTGCCAGATGGGTGTGTAAGCTGAACAGATCTTGTGTAACAATCAATCTTGGCATGATGAGCTGTCATCCAGTCCATACCCAAGATGATGTTAATATCTGAAGACTTGAGGGCTACAAGTGATGCAAGGAATACAAGTCTGTCAACAAGGATTTCGTTACCATGGCTTACACTAGAGGTTTGCCATTTGGATCCAGGAGTTTGGATGACTAGCGGAGTTGGCATATCACAAAATGACAGGTCATGCAAACGAGCATAACCTTCAGAAATGAAGGAGTGAGATGCTCCAGTATCGAATAGAACTGATGCTGGGTGACAATTGACAAGAAGGGTACCAAGAACGACATCTGGATCATCATGAGCGTCTTTAGCTGAGACGTGATGCACACGTCCACGTTCAGTGGGGGATGACTTGACACTGATCATCTTGCGTGATGGCTTAACACAGCCAAAAGTCTTCTCGGGCTGGGGTGGAGCATAACTAGTCTGAGAGCAGTCACGTGCATAGTGTCCTGGCTTCCCGCATGTGAAGCAAGTCCCTGAGGTTAGACGTGGACCCGCACTAACAAGCGGTCTACCAGAAGGCCTGGGTGGAACATACGACTGAGTTGGAGAAGGCACCACATGAGATGACCTCGGTGTATAACCGGAAGGAAGAGCGGAGTTTGGAACCCAAATCCGGCGTTTCAGGGAACTAGAGCCAGAGGAGGATCCCAAATCACGGGTGTGCTTACGAGACTCCTCGTAAGTGAGTTGAGCTGTCTCTGCATTGATGGCCTTGTTCACAAGGGCTTGGAATGTATCACAATGATGCAGGTGGAGATCACGATGCAACTTGGGGTTGAGACCCTTCCGGAACCTAGCCTGCTTCTTAGCATCCGTGGACACTTCTTCTGTGGCATAACGGGCGAGGTTCTCGAACTCTCTGCTATAAGCATCAACAGCCATCTTACTTTGGGTGAAACTGCAGAACTCTTCTCTCTTGCGATCAAGGAGGGCTTGGGGAATGTGATGCTCGCGAAAAGCCTCAGTGAAATCCTTCCAGGTAGGAATCTGGCCAGCTGGAAGCATAGCCTCATAGTTCTGCCACCAAAGACTAGCAGGACCTTCCAGGTGATATGTGGCATAAGTGACCTTGTCATCTTCAGCTACGTTCGCGGAACGCAGCTTATGGGTGATGCTACGGAGCCAGTCATCTGCATCGAGTGGCTCGATGGAATGATGAAAGGTGGGTGGGTGCAAGCGGATGAAGTCATGAATGGTCACAGATCCTTTGAACTGATGTGCGGTGTTCTTCTCGATACGTGCCAACAAGCGGTTTGACTCACGCTTGTTCCTCTCCATCTCTAGCATGAACTCTGTCAACGAAGGCTGGTCGGGAGGATCCTCATCCCTACCATCTCCGTGGTTCTGGTTACGAGCAACGGAACTTCGCTTGGCTGATGACATCCTGAGAAACGAACCAAGGACGGAATCAGCATCAACTATGGACTGTAGAATGTAGGACAAGGAGTTAGTATCACTCGAACCCCTAGGGCAAATCCGGCAGCATAACGGCAGTAAAATGCTCAGAATGAGACATCCTACTGAAAATGGGGTGGTACAACAACTCAACATCACCACTCAAGGTTCTGGGATAGTACTAAACAGACTACACCGGAAGTACTCGAAACTGGGGTATGACTCTGATCAACCAGTCTTATGGAACTATGGAGTAGTAACACGTGATCCTGATAGACGGAAAAGAAGCCTAGTTCCTTAACCCCGTAGGAAAGATAGGATGACTCAGATCAGAAGGCCATGAGGTAAAGGAGTAAAAAGAGTCTTACGTTCCATCCCACAATCAATTCCCTTATATAACTAAAGAATTTCTAGACTCGACTTCGACCAGTTTGGCTTGGTAATCCTACAAGCAGTCAAGCTCTGATACCAACGTTGTCAGGACCCCGACTCGATGTCACATCGATCTAGCCGGTAACACCTCATATCACTTTGCGGCCTCACGCACGGTATCCCCACGGGTGTCGTCTTACCTTTTCCCGGGACCGTTTGCGCCTTTTGGCTCACGTATATGATAGTGTCGCTAGCATCCATATGACAAGGAGCCCGGGCTGACATGACTAGTCGTAAACCCAAAGTGGCACAGACTTACAGGGACAGGCATCCATGACCCAGCTTCGAACGTGTCGGTCATCAGCAAGTGGGTCCGGGCTGTAGCACTGGGCTAACAGGACTCCGGTAAACCGGGCTGTAGCGGGCTAACAGGACTCCGGTACTCAAAGCGTGACATTTCCCCGAAGGGACAGACACAGGAACGAAGAAGGACACATGCCGGCCAGCCTAAGTGTTCCAGAGTAGTAGCAAGCTACCATGGCTCAGCGGTAACACTAGGAGACATTTCCCGGTAAGAGAGGCTACTAAAGATAAACAACTAGATAGTCAGATCCCACACATAGCACTACACATTACACGTACGCATAACATGCAAGTATGTGCTGTACAACATGGCATCACAGCATAACTCAACAATCATATAGATAAAAGCTCAGAAGAGCCATCATAGCATTTATTGCAAACAGGGGTCGCAAGACCCGTCATACAGAGCATACAAGCAACAAGCGGAAACATTACATGTCTGGGTACAGACATCTACAAATGAAAAGGCTGGAAGCCTGACTATCTACAACATCCGATCCAGATCGTAGCTGAGGTACTAGCTACTAGTCGAAGTCCACGAGAACACTAGTAAGACCGAAGTCTCCGCTGCAAAAACATAATTAAAGCAACATGAGTACAAAGGTACTCAGCAAGACTTACGTCAGATCCTATCATACATGCATTTGTATCAAGAGAGTAATGTGGGGTTTAGTGGCAGCAAGCCAGCTTTGACTCTGTGGCTATCCTGTTCTACGACTACCAGAAACTCTGGAGGTGAAACAACGTACACGAGTCCACTAATCACCACACAATACACTACTATGGATTCATCCCCGTCCCCCTACGAGAAGGCCATCCATAGCACTCACACTTGTCTTGAGCATTTTATAGTATCCACTTCAAGTTGTCTATGTACCATGTAAGCGTCCAAGAAGTCCATAACCGCGGACCCGGCTATTCGAATAGATTATGTTAACCCTGCAGGGGTGTACTTCTTCACACACGCTTTCGCCACTTACCGCCATGTACACGTCATGTATCTCGGCAACCTTCAAGCGGAAGCCTGGCGAGGGCGTCGGCCACGACCTGACTAACCACACAAGACTCTAGTCCAGGTTTATCGCCTATTCGGGTTCCATCCGCAAGGAGATCCGGCCGGGGTGTCGCTCACGGCCCCAAACGATGTGAGCAGGGTTCCCGAGCCCACCAACCGGGTGCCACTCGGTACACCGTGCCACGTGTGCCTAGTCTGTCCCAAGCCCACCCTGCCGGGTGCCACCTGGTAGAAAAATAGCACTACCTACAAAACACCAGAAACTAGTTGCGACTCCTGGACAGAGATCAAGTTGGTTAATAAGTCGAGAGGGCTTGGAGCGCCCGGAGCCCAATGTGTGGTAGTATCGAGTCATTGGACAACATACATAGAACTCAGGGCTTAAGGACGGTTCCAGTGAGACAACCCACCATGTACTCCTACATGGCCTCTCACCGCTACCTTTACCAAATCGTGTTCACACACTTAACTCTCATCAATAGAACATATCGTGACACTCCAATTCATTCCAAATGAACCAGACCTGACACACTCTAAGCAATAGCAGGCATAGCATGGTAGGAACACATCAGTGGCTTCAATCAACTCCTACACATGCTAGTGGGTTTCAACTATTTACTGTGGCAATGACAGGTCATGCAGAGGAATGGGTTCAACTACAGCAGCACAAAGTAGCAGATGAATCGTTGTTGTCCTAATGCAATAACTGAGAGCAGGAGCGAGAGAGTAGGGTTTTATCGAAATGAACAAGGGGGTTTGCTTGCCTGGTAAATCAACAAGGGAGGCACCGCTTCACAGACAGGTACTCTGGAACGTCTCCGGAGCAGGACCTATCGAGAAGGAACGGTGCTGGCAATCAATACACAATCATATGCAACAATATGATGCATGAACATGGCATGTAGATGTGATGCTGTTGAGCTAATGCAGCTAGTGTTCAATTGGTTTGAAGTCCATTTGAACCAAAGGTTCAAATGCATTTCTAAGTTAGGTCTCTTATATATGCCATAATGTGTTTTCCCATATTCAGCATATATAAGTTGGTTTTTCATGCATGAAACTAGTACAGATGGAAAGATTGCATTTTTCTGATAATTTTTCATATATAAATTATTTCAATCTGAGCTACGGTTGAATTTCTATGAATTTTTGAAGTTTAAATCAATTTCTGGAATTTTCCTGATTTAATTAAATCCAGAATTTATATACTGCGCCAGCATGACGTCATCATGACGTCAGCGGTCAACTGGGCTGGTCCGGTCAAACCTGACGTGTGGGACCCACACGTCAGTGACAGGGGGTTAACAGAGGTTAGTTTAATTTAATTAAATGGTTAGGGGGGGGTCGGGCCCACTGGTCAGCGACCCTGGGGGTCAAAGCTGGTCATCTCGCCGGCGTTTAGCCGCCGGCGAGGCCGAGCGCGGCGGAGAAAGTGCATTTGCACGTTACGGCCACCAAACGGGAGGCGGAGAGCATCTACGAGCTCCTGGGAACGAGCCGCAGCTCTTGGTGGTGAAGGTTGAGCTCGGGGTGGCCGGAGACGTCGCCGGCGACGACTTTGGCGGTCGCCGGAGCTCGGGCGCAGATGGAAACGGCGCCACCGTGCACGGGAGGAACAACGGGTAGCATCTCCGCGTTCTGCAGGCTCCCACAAAGCCAACGGGCATATGCACGGGGCCGATTGGCCACCGGAGCCTCGTCGGCGACGAGTTCGTGCGGCGGTGTGCTTCGGGCACTCGTGGGGCAGCGGCTATAGGGCACGCGCGAGAGAGAGAGGTGAGGGGAAAGGAAGAGAGGCTCACGGCGGACTCGCAGAGCAGCACAGCGGGGTCGGGGGAGAACCGGTGACGACGAATCGACAGCGACGGACGGCGGGGCCCGAGGAGGAAGACGATGGCGATGGTGGCTCCTCGGGGCACTCCGGCTTGCTTGGCTCGGCGAGGAGGTAGCTGGCGACGAAACGGAGCTCCTGGCACGGCGGGGAGGCGAGGGGGAGGCGGTGGCTACGGCAACGGCGAGCGATGGCGGCAGCAGCGCTCGGGTGAGAGGGAGCCAGAGGAGGAGATGAGCGAGAGGGAGGGGAAAAGGTACCGGGGCGGCTGCGTGGCGACGTGCAATCCATCCAGAGCGGCGAGGGGAGGACAGGCAGACAGGGAGGGAGGAGGCGTGGCGCGGTGGCGCGCGCGCGCGCCGGCCACACTCCGTTCCCCTGTCGGGAAGGAAGACGACAGAGGAGGGGGAGCCTGGTGGGCTGGGCCACCTCCCGGCTGGGCCGGCCTGCTGCGGCTGGGCTGCACAGGGGAGGCCCCAGGTAAGCTCCTCCTTCCTTTTATTTCTGTTTTCTATTTTTTTCTGACATTTGTTTGATTTAATAAATATATTAAATCATTTAATTTTATTATGCCAATTTTTGCAGGAGCTGGATATATTATTCCAGAGCTCTTTTATAAATGGCATAATTTTTGGGCCATATTTCATATATATAGAAATATATTTCCAATGCAAATATTTATCGAATTAATCCAAATGGCCAAAATAAATGTCCATGAGCTCCTAAAAATATTGTTTTGATTTTTATCTCTGTCCAATATTTTCAGAGGGCAACATGAGCATTTTCTTGGACCCTTTTGGAGAAATTTTTATCTGGGTCATTTTCAAAAATGATTCTGAGGGTTCCACCAATCCTCATTTCAAATTTAAATGGAATTTAAATATGATGCACAAATAGCTAGCTAGCCTAGGTCATACCAGACTAGGGATGTGACATATATTATCTGTTTTGGATGTTTATGGGCTTTATTATACACTTTTATATTATTTTTGGCACTAACCTATTAACCGGAGGCCCAGCCCAAATTCCTGTTTTCTTGCCTATTTCAGTGTTTCGAAGAAAAGGAATATCAAACGGAGTCCAAACGGAATGAAACCTTCAGGAGAGTCATTTTTGGAACGGAAGCAATCTAGGAGACTTGGAGTAGACGTCAGGGAACCTTCGAGGTGGCCACGAGGCAGGGTGGCGCGCTTGCCCCCCTGGGCGCGCCCCCCACCCTCGTGGGCCCCTCGTGGCTCCACTGATCGACTTCTTTCGCCTATATATGTCCATATACCCTAAAAACATCAGAGAACAGAATAGATCGGGAGTTCCGCCGCCAGAAGACTCCGTAGCCACCGAAAACCAATCTAGACCCGTTCTGGCACCCTGCCGAAGGGGGGAATCCCTCTCCGGTGGCCATCTTCATCATCCCGGCACTCTCCATGACGAGGAGGGAGTAGTTCACCCTCAGGGCTGAGGGTATGTACCAGTAGCTATGTGTTTGATCTCTCTCTCTCTCTCTCTCTCGTGTTCTTGAGGTGGTACGATCTTGATGTATCGCGAGCTTTGCTATTATAGTTGGATCTTATGATGTTTCTCCCCCTCAAATCTCTTGTAATGGATTGCGTTTTCCCTTTGAAGTTATCTTATCGGATTGAGTCTTTAAGGATTTGAGAACACTTGATGTATGTCTTGCATGTGCTTATCTGTGGCAACAATGGGATATCACGTGATCCACTTGACGTATGTTTTGGTGATCAACTTGCGAGTTCCGTGACCTCGTGAACTTATGCATAGGGGTTGACACACGTTTTCGTCTTGACTCTTCGGTAGAAACTTTGGGGCACTCTTTGAAGTTCTTTGTGTTGGTTGAATAGATGAATCTGAGATTGTGTGATGCAGATCGTATAATCATACCCACGGATACTTGAGGTGACATTGGAGTATCTAGGTGACATTAGGGTTTTGGTTGATTTGTGTCTTAAGGTGTTATTCTAGTACGAACTCTAGGATATATTGAAAGAATAGTTTCGTATTATTTTACTACGGACTCTTGAATAGATCGATCAGAAAGAATTAGATTGAGGTGGTTTCGTACCCTACAATAATCTCTTCGTTTGTTCTCCGTTATTAGTTTCTTTGGAGTGACTCTTTGTTGCATGTCGAGGGATAGTTATATGATCCAGCTATGTTATTATTGTTGAGAGAACTTGTACTAGTGAAAGTATGAACCCTAGGCCTTGTTTCAAAGCCTTGCAATACCATTTGTGCTCACTTTTATCATTAGTTACCTTGCTGTTTTTATATATTCAGATTACAAAAATCTATATCTACCATCCATACTGCACTTGTATCACCATCTCTTCGCCGAACTAGTGCACCTATACAATTTACCATTGTATTGGGTGTGTTGGGGACACAAGAGACTCTTTGTTATTTGGTTGCAGGATTGTTTTAGAGAGACCATCTTCATCCTACGCCTCCCACGGATTGATAAACCTTAGGTCATCTACTTGAGGGAAATTTGCTACTGTCCTACAAACCTTTGCACTTGGAGGCCCAACAACGTCTACAAGAAGAAGGTTGTGTAGTAGACATCATCGGCCAACACCTGAGATTTAATTGCGCGGCGCGGCTTATATATTATTTCAAACTGTAAGAGCTCAATAGCCCATTTGGCGATCCGGCCGGTGGCATCCCGGTTGTTTATAATATCATTAAGTGGTACTTCGGAAGCCACCGTGATCGAACATTCTTGAAAGTAGTGCCACAGCTTCTGGGATGCCATGAAGACCGTGTACGCTATCTTTTGATAGTGCGGGTATCGGAATTTTCATGGTGTGAGGACCCTTGATACATAGCATACTGGTTTTTGAAGTGGGAATTGCTGTCCCTCTTCCTCTCGTTCGACGACGAGGACCGCACTCACCACCTGATGTGTTGCAGATATGTATAGTAGCATGGGTTCACCGACGTTTGGTGCGGCCAGGATTGGGTTGCTTGCTAATAAAGCTTTGATTTCTTCCAGTCCGGCTATAGCAGCATCCGTCCACGTGAAGTGGTCGGTGCGTCAGAGCAGACGATATAATGGCAGAGCCTTTTCTCCTAGTCTGGAGATAAAGCGGCTCAAAGCTGCCATGCACCCGGCTAGTTTTTGGACCTGTTTGAGGTATGTTGGTGTAGCCAACTGTGACATGGCTTAGATTTTGGCTGGGTTTGCTTCGATTCCCCTATTGGAAACGATGAACCCAAGCAATTTTCCGGCGGGAACGGCAAAAACGCACTTTTCCGGATTGAGCCGTATGTCATATCTTCGGAGGTTGTCAAATGTAAGGCGTAAATCATCTACCAATGATTCGACATGTTTAGTTTTGATGACTACATCATCTACATATGCCTCGACTCTCTTGCTGATTTGCTTTTCCAAGCATGTTTGAATCATGCGTTGGTATGTGGCGCCGGCGTTTTTGAGCCCGAAGGGCATGGTTCTGAAGCAGCAGGGCCCATATGGGGTGATGAATGCCATCGCGGCTTGGTCGCATTTCTTCATCTTGATTTGATGGTATCCGGAGTATGCGTCGAGGAAGCACAGTGAGTCGTGACCTGTGGTGGCATCAATAATCTGGTCGATGCGAGGTAGTGGGAAGGGATCCTTAGGGCAGTCTTTATTAAGGTCCTTGAAGTCGACACACAAGCGCCAGGATTTATCCTTCTTTGGCACCATGACTAGATCTACTTGCCAATCCGGATGTTTAATCTCTCTGATAAACCCGACTTCAAGTAGCTTGGCTAGCTCCTCCCCCATAGCCTGTCGTTTGGGTTCGGAAAATCGCCGCAGTGTTTGCTTGACTGGCTTGTATCCCTTTAGTATGTTGAGACTATGTTCGGCCAGTGCGCGTGGGATTCCCGACATATCCGAGGGGTGCCAGGCGAAGATGTCCCAGTTCTCGCGCAAGAACGTACGCAATGCAGCGTCGACCGCCAGATCCAGCTGTGCCCCAATGGAAGCTGTCTTCTTGGGGTCCATCGGGTGAACTTGAAATTTGACTATCTTGTCTGCTGGCTTGAAACAAGTGTATTTAGTCCTTTTATCAAGAATTACGTCGTCTCTATCCACCATGGAACTCACAGCGGTGAGCTCCTCGGCCGCCAGGGCTTCCCTTAGTGCCTCGAGGGCCAGGGATGCGGTTTTGTTTTCGGCGCGGAGTGCTATGTCTGGATCACCGGAGATAGTGATAACACCGTTGGGCCCGGGCATTTTGAGCTTCATGTACCCGTAATGAGGTATGGCTTGAAAGCGTGTGAATGCATCTCTCCCTAACAGGGCATGATATCCGCTGTTGAAAGGGGCCACCTGGAAGATCATCTCTTCAGACCTATAATTCTCTGGCGTGCTGAATACCACATCTAGTTTAATTTTCCCTGAGCATCTTGCTTGCCGATTGGGGATGATTCCTCGAAAGGATGTATTGCTTTGCTCAATGCTGCTTCTCTCCATCTGCATTTTATTGAGCGTGTCTTCGTAGATGAGGTTCAGTCCGCCGCCGCCATCCATGAGTACTTTAGTGAGGCGAAAGCCGTCTACAATTGGGTTTAGAAACAAAGCGGCTGGTGCTCAGACTGATCGAGCCCTTGGCTCGTCATTGGCGTTGAAGGTTATCGCCATATCGTTCCAAGGATTTATTGCGGCTACATGATTGAATTTGGCGAGGTCACGGAATGCCCTTTTGCGCTGGTTGTTTGAAGAAAAGGTCTCGAAGACCGTAAACACACCAAGGCCGTTATCCTCACGGGAATGCCTTGTCGGAGTAGTGTTGGTGAGGATAGCCTCCCCGCTTTTAGCCACCTACCGGTGTATCCAACATGCCCGAAGGTTATGAGTTGGCTCAGAATTTGGCATCGCATGTATCTGACGGGGATTGTCGAGCCATCCATCAAGGACAGTTCTGTGTCCCGATAAGGGCTAAATTGTTCTTTCCGTGGAAGAATGATCAGGTGCCCCGTAAGGGTGCATCCATTTTGTTCGGCCGGTCGGTGGCTTAAAGGCCAGTGGCTCCCGCCGAGCTGTCTAGGCTTTCCAGGCGCTTTCCATTGTGTAGTACTTCTGTACTATGTCTGCCAAATCTGCAAAGTGCAGAATGCGGTACCGATTGAGGGCATTGAGGATGCCCTTGTCCGTACATTTGGGGTAAAAGACTGATACCGCATCGTCGTCGCAGCAATCTTTGATCTTGTTTTTAACAAGTAGGAATCTAGCCCAAAAGTGATGGACACCAACTGTCTCCCCCTCTACACAGCGGTGTAACACCCCTTCTTCCCGTTGTAATCTCTACTTAAGCATGGTGCTCAACACTATATATTATTTCCCAATGATATGAGGTTACCCTATGATGTTTGAGTAGATCCATTTTTTCCTATGGGTTGATGGATGATCATGATTGGTTTGAGTTGTACATTTTATTTTGGTGCTATCCTACGGTTCTCTCTGTGTCGCGCAAACGGAGGGATCCCCGTTGCAGGGTGTTGCAATACGTTAATTGTTCGCTTATGGTGGGTGGCGTGAGTGACAGAATACATAGACCCGAGTTTGGGGGTCATTGCGAATGGGATAAAGAGGACTTGATACTTAATGCTATGCTTGGGTTTCATGACCTTAATGATATTTAGTAGTTGTGGATGCTTGCTAGAGTTCCAATCATAAGTGCATATGATCCAAGTAGAGAAAGTATGTTAGCTCATGCCTCTCCCTCATATATTGCAACAATGATTACCGGTTTAGTTATCGGTCACCTAGGGACAAATGAATTTGTTGTTGACAAAAGCTATCTACTTCTATTACCTTGCAATTTATTTGAAGTTTTTATTCTCGCAAAGTTCTCGTAATTTTATTCTTGCCAAGTAGTTTTATACTTATTTTAGGTAAAGAAACGTCAAGTGTGCGTAGAGTTGTATCGGTGGTCGATAGAACTTGAGGGAATATTTGTTCTGCCTTTAGCTCCTCGTTGGGTTCGACACTCTTATTTATCAAAAATGGCTACTTACGATCCCCTATACTTGTGGGTTATCAAGACCTTTTTCTAGCGCTGTTGCCGGGGAGCAATAGCGTGGGGTGAATATTCTCGTGTTTGCTTATTTGCTTTATCAGTAAGTAGTTTTTATTTCATGTTCTAAGTTTTTCTCTATCTTTAGTTATGGATATGGAACACGAAACATAAAAAATAGTGGTACTTGCTACTCATGGAGATGGGGAACCTCCTAAAACCCTCGATACTCATTTTGTGAAAAATATTATGCACTACTTTGACAATCGTGAGAAAACCCCATTCAACATGATAATGGGTGGCACGTTGGATCAACGTGAATACCTTAGGGATTATCGCTTGACACAAAAAGGGAAATTATTATGGGATCAAATTAATATGTTGCATTTGTATGCTTAGGATTTATGCTTGAGATATCATTATTATACTTGTTGCTCTAGGATGAAGGCTCCACACCTTCCCTTTTCATGTGAATTTAGTGATAATGAAACATTGGCTTCTTATGGTAATGGTAGATATGATTATTATTATGTGGAACGAATAGAAGAATTTGTTGCTTCTAAGGGTGCTTATGAAATTGAAAGGTATGAAGATTTTGATGATTCGGTTTATAGACCTGGAAATTTTACTATACTTAAATATTGCTATGATAATTATAAATGCAATTATGATATTGATGTATTTATTGAGAATGTCTCCGTTGTCCAAGAAGATAGTAATATTTTGAAGACTCTATGGAAGAAGAAATGATGAAACTGTGAGCTCATTGGATGAAAAAGATGATGAGGAGAGCGAAGAACAAAAGGAGGAAGAGCGGATTACCTACCCGTGCTCACCTTCTAATGAGAGTAACTCTCCAACTCATACATCATTTAGTGCCCCTTCGTTCTTACCAAAGGATGAATGCTATGATAATTGCTATGACCCCATTGGTCCATTTGAAATATCCCTTTTTGATGAACTTGATGCTTGCTATGCTTGTGGCCATGTTGCCAATTTGAATTATGCTTATGGAGATGAACTTGCTATAGTTACTTATGTTAAGAATGAAATTGTTGCTATTGCACCCACATGTGATAGTCCTATTATCTTTTTGAATTCTCCCAACTACACTATATCGGAGAAGTTTGCACTTATTAAGGATTATATTGATGGGTTTCCTTTTACCATTGCACATGATAATTTTGATGAGTATAATATGCATGTGCTTGATTCTCCTACTTGCAATTATTATGAGAGAGGAACTACACTCCACCTCTCTATGTTTCAAACATGATAAAATTGCAAGAAATTGCTTATGCTATGTATTGGCCTTTACTTGATGTGCATGAATTATTCTTGTATGACATGTCGATGCATAGGAAGAGAGTTAGACTTCGTCATTGCATGATATATGTTGCTTTGTGCTCACTACTAAATGCCAAATTGTTGTTAATTAAAACTGGCTTTGATATACCTTGGGATCCAGGTGGATCCATTACTTGAGCACTTTATGCCTAGCTTAATGGCTTTAAAGAAAGCGCTGCCAGGGAGACAACCCGAAAGTTTTAGAGAGCGATTTTATTCTGTTGTGTGCTTTTATAAAGTTTAAAAACAAAATGATATAGAGGGGAACCTAAAACTTTCAACAAAAGAGAAGCGATTGAAAGGTGATCAATTGGAGAAGTGAGGGTCGACCTTGAACACTTGTACAAATCCACTGTGTCATAAAAATAACGTGCCAAGATTCGCCTTTAGGATGATTAGATTTCTTGTTGGTATGTGCGATGCAAAAACAAAAACTTTGGCTGTAGTGCGTGATTTTACATTTTTTACTAGAACGTCAAAAATTTCTGAATTTATTTGCACAGTATTGCTATTTTTTTATTTTTTCCTAATTTTTCAGAATTTTTGGAGTACCTGAAGTATGGTGAATGTTCAGATTACTACAGATTGTCCTGTTTAAGACAGATTCTGTTTTTGATGCATTGTTTTGATGAAACTATCGATTTTTATCGATGGTATAAGCCATGGAAAAGTTATAATACAGTAGATGAAATGAAAAAACAAAATATGAATTGGTTTGGAGCAGTACTTAAAGTAGTGATTTGCATTTTATACTAAGGGATCTCACCAGTTTTTTATTAAGTTTTGTGTGGATGAAGTGTTCAAAGATCAAGGATGTCTCGATATGAGGAGAAGGAAGAGAGGCAAGAGCTCAAGCTTGGTGAAGCCCAAGGCACCCCAAGTAAATATCCGAGGAGACTCAAGCATCTCAGCTTGGGGATGCCCCGGAAGGCATCCCATCTTTCTTCAACAAGTACCGGTATGTTTTCGTTTTCATTTTGTTCAGGTGATATGCATAAATCTTGGAGCGTCTTTTTTGTTTAGTATTCATTTTTATTTTATGCACCATGCTGGTATGAGATAGTCCATGGTTGATTTATAGAATGCTCATTGCACTTCACATATAACTTTTGAGTATGGCTTTATAGAATGCTTCATGTGCTTCACTTATATCATTTGAAGTTTTGATTGCCTGTTTCTCTTCGCTTAGAAAACCGTTATTCGTAGAATGCTCTTTTTGCTTCACTTATATTTATTAGAGCATGGTCTTTTGTAGAAAGAATTAAAATCTCATGCTTCACTTATATCTATTTAGAGAGTCAACAGGAATTGGTCATTTGCATTGTTAGTCATAAAATCCTACATAAAACTTATGGATCACTAATATGATATGCTTGATTCCTTGCAATAGTTGGTCGATATAGAGATGATAATATGTGGGAGGTACTAGGAAATGGTTGTTGTCGGTGTCAAAACCAGCGGATCTCGGGTAGGGGGTCCCGAACTGTGCGTCTAAGGCGGATGGTAACAGCAGGCAGGGGACACGATGTTTTACCCAGGTTCGGGCCCTCTTGATGGAGGTAAAACCCTACGTCCTGCTTGATTATTCTTGATAATATGAGTAGTACAAGAGTTGATCTACCACGAGATCGGAGAGGCTAAACCCTAAAACCTAGTCTATGGTATGATTGTATGTTGTCCTACGGACTAAAACCCCTCCAGTTTATATAGACACCGGAGGGGGCTAGGGTTACCCAAGGTCGGTTACAAAAGAGGAGATATACATATCCGTATTGCCTAGCTTGCCTTCCGCGCCAAGTAGAGTTCCCCCCGGACATGGGACGGAATCTTCAATCTTGTATCTTCATAGTCCAACAGTCCGGCCAAAGGATATAATCCGGCTGTTCGGATACCCCCTAATCCGGGACTCCCTCAGTAGCCCCTGAACCAGGCTTCAATGATGATGAGTCCGGCGCGCAGTGTTGTCTTCGGCATTGCAAGGCGGGTTCCTCCTCCGAATACACCACAGAAGAATTTGATTACAAGGATAGTGTCCGACCCTGCAAAATAAGTTCCACATACCACCGTAGAGAGAATAATATTTCCACAAATCTAATCTGCTGACATGTTTCGGCAGCACGACATCACGCCCTGGCCCGGTAATTATTCAAACCGTTTTTCTTTAACCAGCCCCGCACATAACGCGAGGCAGTTTCTTGACACGTCTTGTCAAAGCAGAGATTGTGTTCCCCTTATTACGGGATTCTCATCAATACGGACGTGGGTAACCCAACCGCGCCACCAATTACTGGGCTTGGGGGGATAAGTGAGTTTTACCAGGCTAGTAGGGGGGCACATAGTTTCGTCCGCCTTTATAAAGGGATAAGGTCTCACCTTTTTCTACCCACGCCTTCTTCCTCCTTGCTCATCCATTCTTGCGCACTCGAGCTCCAACGCCCACGTCCACATCCTTCTCCTCAACCTTCTCCAAACATGTCCGGAGCGGGAGGCAAGTGGATGGCTTCCTCCGTTACGGAGGGACACATCAAAAAGCTACGCGGAGCCGGATATTTAGCCACAGACATCGCACATCGACTGCCAGCCGCGGGGCAGGTCGTCCCTACCCCGGAACCTCATGAAAGGGTGGTTTTTCTCCCCCACTTCATCCGCGGACTGGGGTTTCCCCTCCATCCATTCGTCTGCGGCCTCATGTTCTATTACGGGCTAGACTTTCATGATCTGGCCCCAAATTTCATCCTCAACATCTCGGCGTTCATCGTCATGTGCGAGGCTTTCCTCCGCATCTGGCCCTACTTCGGCCTATGGCTGAAGACCTTCAATATCAAGCCGAAGGTGGTGGGCGGCCAACAAGCGGAATGCGGCGGAGCCATGGTGGGCAAAATGCCCAACGTTATATGGCTCGAGGGCTCCTTCGTGGAGACCGTAAAGGGGTGGCAATCGGGGTGGTTCTACATCACCGAGCCGCGTGACACCTACTGGGCGGCGGCCCCTCGAGTTTCGACCCAGATTCCCCACGCGGCTCACTTCCTGGAAAGAGAAGGGCCTGTCCTGGGGTTCATCGATGGAGCTGGATGGACTCCAGAAATGTATCCAGAATATGATAAGCAAGAAGCTTAAGCTTGTCAACATAGTCCAGGTCATGCTCTTCCGCCGGATCCTCCCGTGTCAACAACGGGATTTCAACTTATGGGAGTTCGACCCGGCCCAGCACCAGACTCTAAGCGAGCTCTTAGACACGACGCACAAGGACGTTTGGAGGGTGCTGTTCAAGGGCGCCGAGGTCCCTCCTTCTCTTACCAAGGACCACGGGCTAAGCGCGAAGCGCCTTGCGAATTTGGTGAGTTCCATACATCTGGAAGGATATTTATTTCCCATAGTTTAACCATGTGCGGGGTCTAAGCTCAGATGCCTTTGATAGGACTGGGTGGAGACATCGGAGCAGATCAACTATCCGGCCCCTCTGCCCGAAGATAGTGCAAACGCTCTCCTGACGGAGATGATGACTCCGGCTCCTTATGAGGTGCTGGAGAAGACCAAGAAGAAGGCCAAGGGAACCCGAAAGAGTTCCCGGCGCCAGGTGGTATCTCCATGGCGCACTCCTCACATGGAAACAAGGAGGAGGAAGATGAAGATGCTCCCCCCAGCCTGGGGAGACAAGAAAAGGAAGGCCGCCCCAACCGGGGAGGCCGAAGGGTCCAAGAAGGGAAGGACTCTCCTTCCGGACTGCTCCACCACCGCCGCCGATGGTGAAGACGAGTGGCTGATCAGGGCCAAGCCCCTGGCGAAGTCGTAAGTATTCGGATACCAGAGTAACTCATAGCATTCCTTTGTTGCACTGCTTCTCCTAACGCCGAACACGATTATGCAGATCGCCCCAAGCCCATATCGATGTATCCTCGTCGGACGGTTCCTTGGACTCGTCGGATATGGATAGTGATCCACTTCCGACCGCCTCCTCTCCTTGCCCTACGGACAATGCCGAGGTATTGTCTCAAGAGGCACCGGGCCGAGGGGAGACAGTCCCGGAGGTGCCTCAAGGCGACCTTCCGGACTTCGGGAGCAAAGGGAGTAAGGCTCCCGGGGCTCCACGTTCAGCCCTCAGCCAAACACCGCGTCGGAACCTCCATTGGTTCCGGACTCGGGCAGGTGGCCCCCTTCCAAAAGGGGCAAGACGCCCATGCCGGTGACCTCGGTCCATCCAGAGGCACCGGACAACCTGCTGGAAGCACTTCGTGGCGCTTCCATCGACGAAGAGCACCGCACTATTATGAGTGTGGTGATCAAGAAGGTTCAGTCCGCCAAGAGCGGACTGACTGAAGCCTGTGCCAGCCTTCTAACAGGCTTTGAGGTAAGTATTTAAAATATAGGAAAAATATTACCGCACAAATAGTAGCCCCTGATGCTCTGTTCGGTGTTCACAAAGAAAATCCGATAGAGGATGAAAATAATATATGCAGGAGTCTAATATAAGTATGTCTATATGCGTATGCAGGCTTCGCTGCTGACCTCTGCCGCACTGACTGTGAAGGTCGCCGCACTTAAGCAGGACCTCGAGGGGTCCGAGAAAGAGCTCGGCCTTGCCAAGAGGCAGCTTGAGGAGAATAAAGGTAAGTAATACCTTTTCTATATATATATATATATATATATATATATATATATATATACAAAAAGATGCGATTGCGAAATGACATGATCATCATGAATGTGCCAGGGGCCACGACCGAAGTGGCGACCCTGAAGCAAGCGTTGTCCGAGGCCAAAAACAAAGCGGCCAAGGAGCGCACCGAGCGGGAAAGGCAAGAGGCATGGGTGGGCGAGGTGTAGCAAGAGCTCCAGGCTCTCATGAAGAAACACGAGGCTTTGGAGCTTGACTCGAAGGCACGAGAGTCCGAGCTTGCCGCGGCCATCGAGAGCACAAAGAATGCCAAGGATGAAGCCCAAAAGGCCCTCCAGGATATTGAGGCGATGAGGAAGATAGCGGCTGGTAAGGCATTCAATATGCAAACCAAGCATGTGAAAGTAAATTACTTGTTACTTACCCGTGTCCGGAGATCTCCAGGAGCATTCGCAGATTTGCCCCGCAGCGTGTCGGATGCCGCTAAATTTTACCAGGCCGAGGAGGAAAGCTCGACGGAGAAGTTGTTCTGGTCCCAGTATACTGGGACCGAACACTCGATGCCTATGAGCGACCAGCTGAACCAACTGGTCGAGCTACACAAGGCGGCCGAACGGGCCATGAAGGGCTTTATAGTCGGGATGTGGCCTGGCGACTCCCTCCCCAACAGCTATTTTGGCCTGGTGAGGCGGCTTGTGCATGCCTGCCCACGGCTAGAAGTCATCAAGCGATCCATCTGTATCGAAGGTGCCCGCCGGGCTTTTGCCCGTGCAAAGGTGCACTGAGCCAAGATGGACGCCGAGAAGCTGGTGAAGGAGGGGCCATCGCAGGGCAAGGAGCATCGCCACCCCGAGATGTATTATGAGGGTGTCTTGAAGGGTGCCCGTCTTGTGGCGGACGAATGTGCGAAGGATGTAATTTTTGAATAAACTTGCTCGTGTGATCCTATATTATGAAAACTTGTTCATATGCGCTATGCAACGCTTGTTTGAATTTAAAATATTACCTTCTGTGCGGCTGTTTATCAAATCTAAGAGATGACCAGTCGTCGGCTTCTGCCCCCATGCCACGAGTGCTGGGGTGTTCGGGATAAACCTGAGCACTCTTTTTCCCATTATTGGGTCCTTCGAGGGAGGTGCTCAGCTCAACGAACAAGGCAATCGGATTATAATGCTTTATCACTCTCACTTAGCCATAGAATTCTATAATTTTAAATTTTGGCGAAGCCCCTAGTATTCGGAAGGCCGAATTCGGGCGCTATACACGCCTTAAGCCGGACAAAGCCGACTCCTCGCTCTAAGCGGCATATGTCTTTAGGGACTCGAGACCTCTCGAACAGCGACCAGTCTCTCGCCTTGTCATGACAGTCAGTTTTAGCTTTCTCTACTGAGGTGCTTAGCCCAGCTGAACCGGGGCACAGTCGCATTAGTTCTCCCAGTGCTACCTTAGCCGATATAGCGGAACGTAAGGCACCAAAACATGGGAGCCGGGCAAACCCAACTATTGACCCAAGACATGATTCGGAGCTAATGCATATAATGTTATAGGTTCGGGGTGCCGCACTGTCAGAAGTGTTCGGACTTCTCACACCGTATTATGGGGTACGCTTAAGCCCCTGGCGTATTGGCCGTACCAGAGTGTACGGGTGCTGAAATGTCATGAATGAACATATATGTATATATAAAAAGAAAAATAGAGAATGCGATAAATAGTCTAGTGCTATGCATTGTTTATTCAAAAAGGTGTGTTAAAGCAAAATGATACAAGTAGTGCAATAAGCAAAAAGTGGGTCTATTTGACATGTCCCCTCCAAGGGCAAGCTGAGGAATGTTATTGAAAGCAGCTATTTCACTCATTATCAGAGACCACCTGGGAATTCCATGATGCGACATAGCTTTCTGCCTCCTTGATTGTTGTATCGTGTGTCCGGCAAACATACTACCGGACGATGTTTCCAGAGAGTAAAGTCCTGAAAGAGAGAAAAAATAAAAAGGCGAGAAGCCCCTAGTGCGGTTGAGCCGCGTCTTGGGGTGTGCCGTAGTCGTGCCCCCCTCCCCACCTGTGCCCATGGTATTTTCAATGCGTAATTATGTAGGCGGGGCTCGGATTTAGCCGTTTGGCTGGGACTGGGGTGGGGGCCGCATTGCTATGCAAGCTCGGAACATGCCAGGCGGTCTTGTTGCCAATTACTCCGGGCGCGCTTGAAGGTGTCCGGGTCTTGAATCGCCGAACTGGTGGATTGCCTTAAGAGGATGCGTTGCGCTTCTGCTGCGAGGGCCGCAGTGTGCTCCTCCGTGCGGAGAGGGCGCTCTGTGTTTCCATTGACTGTGATGACCCCCCGAGGTCCTCGCATCTTGAGCTTGAGATATGCATAATGTGGTACCGCATTGAATCTCGCAAATGCGGTTCGCCCGAGCAGTGCATGATAGCCACTGCGGAACGAGACTATATCGAAGATTAACTCCTCACTTCAGAAGTTATCCGGGGATCCGAAGAGCACTTCCAGTGTGACTGAGCCTGTGCAATGGGCCTCTACACCTGGTATGACGCCTTTGAAGGTCGTTTTTGTGGGTTTGATCCTTGAGGGGTCTATGCCCATTTTGCACACTGTGTCCTGATAAAGCAGGTTCAGGCTACTGCCGCCGTCCATAAGGACTCGAGTGAGGCGAAATCCGTTAATGATTTGGTCTAGGACCAGTGCGGCGAATCCGCCATGACAGATACTAGTGGGGTGGTCCCTGCGATCGAAGGTGATCGGACAGGAGGACCATGGGTCAAACTTTGGGGCGACTGGCTCCCACGCATATACGTCCCTAAGCGCACGCTTCCGCTCCCTCTTGGGGATCTGAGTTGCGTATATCATGTTCACCGTCCGCACTTGTGGGGGGGAACCTCTTCTGTCCTCCGGTGTTCGACTGCCGGGGCTCCTCCTCGTCATTGCTATGTGACCCCTTATCTTTGTTCTCGGCATTTGACTTGCCGGTCTGCTTGAACACCCAACAATCCCGGTTGGTGTGGTTGGCTGGCTTGTCGGGGGTGCCATGTATTTGACACGAGCGATCGAGTATACGGTCCAAACTAGACGGGCCCGGAGTGCTTCTTTTGAATGGCTTTTTCCGCTGACCGGGTTTAGAGCCTTTGAATCCGGCATTGACTGTTGTATCCTTAGTATTGTCGTTGTTGATGACGCGCTTATGTTTGTTGCGACGTGACCTGCAATTGCCGTCCTTGGTATGCGAAGTACCATGGTTCTTTGATATGTTATTGCTGCGAGCCAGCCAGCTCTCCTCTCCCGCACAAAAGCGGGTCATGAGTTTCGTGAGGGCTGCCATAGATTTCGGCTTTTCCTGGCCAAGGTGCCGGGCGAGCCACTCATCGTGGAAGTTGTGCTTAAAAGCTGCTAGGGCCTCTGCATCCAGACAGTCGACGATTTGATTTTTCTTTGTTAGGAACCGTGTCAAGAATTTCCTGGCCGATTCCTCTGGCTGCTGAATTATGTGGCTCAAGTCATCGGCATCTAGTAGTCGCACATAAGTGCCCTTGAAGTTGTCGAGGAATGCGGCTTCCAGATCTTCCCAACAGCCGACAGATTCTGCTGGCAGGCTATTGAGCCAATGCCGAGCTGGTCCTTTGAGCTCGAGTGGGAGGTATTTGATGGCGTGTAGATCGTCACCGTGAGCCATGTGGATGTGCAAGAGGAAGTCCTCGATCCATACCGCAGGATCTGTTGTGCCGTTGTATGATTCGATATTTACGGGTTTGAAACCCTCTGGGATTTGGTGATCCATTACTTCGTTTGTGAAGCATAGGGGTGTGCGGCGCCTCTGTACTGGGCTATATCGCGACGCAGCTCAAATGAGTCTTGTCCACTGTGTTCGGCCTAGCCGGATTTACTTTTACTGTATCCTGCATGACTGTTATCGTCTCGCATAGTGGCGCGCCCTCGTGATCCGTAGATTGATCTTGCGTGTTTTGCTTTGTCCTCCAATACGTCTCGCAGGTCTTGCGTATTTCCCAATGCCTTGATATTTTCATTTGAATGGCGTCGGGGTGCGGGCTGAGCTTTTGGCTGGAATGCCTCTCTGTCGCGGCCACGAGGTGGCCGATAAGCCGCGTCATACGCTAGAGATGTAGGTTTTGGTGCCTCCTCCTCCAGTTGGGGTAGCAATCTGCACTTTGGGTAACTTTTGGAGGGATGTTCGAGTTTATATTCCTCGGCCGCAAGGACTTCAGTCCATCTGTCGGCTAGCAAATCTTGATCAGCTTGAAGCTGTTGTTGCTTTTACTTAAGGCTATTTGTCGTGGCTATAAGCCGGCGCTTGAAGCGCTCTTGTTCGACGGGATCCTCGGGCACGACGAATTCGTCATCGTCAAGGCTTGCCTCGTCTTCAGAGGGAGGCATGTAATTATCATCCTCCGCCTCTCCATCTGCCGCTCTCTCGGGAGGGCTGGCTTGTCCATCCTCCTGTCCTAAATCTTGCTGGAGGGGATTGTTGCCGTCTTCGGCACTGTCCGGAGTGCTATTATCTCCTGTGCCGGTATCACCACTTTTGCCTTGGTGGGACTTAGAGCGGCGCTACTAACGTCGGCGCTTGGGCTGCTTCTTGGAGGGGTCATCCTCCATTGTCCCATCGCCATTGCCTTCTTTGGGTGTGTCCACCATATATATATCATATGATGAGGTGGCTGTCCAGTGCCCTGTGGGCAGTGGTTCTTGTTCGCCTCCTGCATCATTGTCCATGCCGTCGATATCTTCAGAGTCAAAGTCGAGCATGCCAGTTAAATCGTCGACAGTGGCTACTAAGTGGGTGGTGGGTGGGTGGCGAATTTCTTTGTCATCCGCATCCCAATCCTGCCGGACATAGTTCGGCCAGGACTCTCCTGACAAGGAGAGAGAACTTAATGAGTTCAATATGTCGCCGAAGGGAGAGTGCTGAAAGATATCCGTAGAGGTAAACTCCATGATCGGCGCCCAGTCGGATTCGATAGGCACGGGCGCAGGCGGTTCGGAGTCCGTGGCCGGGGAAGAATCCGGTAGTTCGGCGTCACGGCTCCCGTGAAGGGTAAGGACGATCCTCGGCTCGATCGCCGCTGAGAGTATGGCCTCCGTGGCGGGGTCTATCCACCCGTCCATGGATGGCGCGATTGGCTCCGAATTGAGGGTCGGAGTAGTTGCCGGTGCGATCTCCTGAACACTAACCGATGGTAGAGCTAAATCTTGCACATCGAGTCTGTGTGGCGCACTCAGCAGGGGCTCGAATCCGTCGAAGATCAAGTCTCTGCGGATATCGGCCGTGTAGTTTAAGCTTCCAAACCTGACCTGGTGGCCAGGGGCGTAACTTTCGATCTGCTCCAGATGGCCAAGCGAGTTGGCCCGCAGTGTGAAGCCACCGAATACAAAGATCTGTCCGGGGAAAAAAGTCTCACCCTAGACTGCATCGCTATCGATGATTGAAGGAGCCATCAAGCCTAATGGCGATGACACAGAGGAACTCTCAATGAAAGCACCAATGTCGGTGTCAAAACCGATGGATCTTGGGTAGGGGTCCCGAACTGTGCGTCTAAGGCGGATGGTAACAGGAGGAAGGGGACACGATGTTTTACCCAGGTTCGGGCCCTCTTGATGGAGGTAAAACCCTACGTCCTGCTTGATTATTCTTGATAATATGAGTAGCACAAGAGTTGATCTACCACGAGATCGAAGAGGCTAAACCCTAAAAGCTAGCCTATGGTATGATTGTATGTTGTCCTACAGACTAAAACCCCTCCGGTTTATATAGACACCGGAGGGGGCTAGGGTTACCCAAGGTCGGTTACAAAGGAGGAGATATACATATCCGTATTGCCTAGCTTGCCTTCCACGCCAAGTAGATTTCCACCCGGACACGGGACGAAGTCTTCGATCTTGTATCTTCATAGTCCAACAGTCCGGCCAAAGGATATAATCCGGCTGTCCGGATACCCCCTAATCCAGGACTCCCTCAGTTCTGGTTAGTAAGAATATTGGTTTTAAGGTTTGTGAATCCCGAAGCATGCACATATAGTCTCTCGCTATGCTATGAAGTTGGAGCATGATTTATTATTGATTGTCTTCCTTATGAGTGGCGGTCGGGGACGAGCGATGGTCTTTTTCTACCAATCTATCCCCCTAGGGGCATGCGTAGTAGTACTTTGCTTCGATCGCTAATAAACATTTGCAATAAGTATATGAGTTTTTTATGACTAATGTGAGTCCATGGATTATATGCACTCTTACCTTTCCGCAATTTGCTAGCCTCTATGGTACCGTGCATTGCCCTTTCTCGCATCGAGAGTCAATGCAAACTTCGTTGGTGCATCCAAACCCCGTGGTATGATACGCTCTATCACACATAAGCCTTATTATATCTTCCTCAAAATAGCCACCATACATACCTATTGTGCCCTTTCCATAGCCATTCTGAGATATATTGCCATGCAACTTCCACCGCATCCGTTTTGATGACTTGAGCATTCATTGTCATATTGCTTTGCATGATCGTAAGATAGCTAGCATGAAATTTCCATGGCTTGTCCATTTTTTGATATCGTTGTTATGCTAGATCATTCCACATTCTGGTACACTGCCAGAGGCATCCATATAGAGTCATATTTTGTTATAGGTATCGAGTTGTAATATTGAGTTGTAAGTAAATAGAAGTGTGATGATCATCAATTTTCATTGTTAGAGCATGTCCAGTGAGTAAAGGATGATCGAGGCTATGATTCCCCCATAAGTCAGGATGAGACTCCGGACAAAGATAGAAAAATGTTAAAAAAAGAAAAAGGAAAAAAGGAAAAACAAAGAGAGAAGGGGCATGCTAGTTCCACACGTGTGCTTCAAAGTAGCACCATGTTTTTCATATAGAGAGTCTCATATGTTGGCACTTTCATATACTAGTGGGAATTTTTCATTATAGAGTTATATGCACATCCACTTAGTTTTCATATTGAGCTTTCATACACTTATAGCTTTAGTGCATTCGTTGAATGGCAATCCGTACTCCTCACATTGATATCAATTGATGGGCATCTCCATAGTGCGTTGGTTAGCCGCGTCAATGTGAGACTTTCTTACTTTTTGCCTTCTTTATATTTACCCCTATCATCATACTCTATTCCACCCATAGTGCTATATCCATGGCTTGCGCTCATGTATTGCGTGAGGGTTGAAAAACCTAAAGCGCGTTGAAAAGTATGAACCAATTGCTCGGCTTGTTATCGGGGTTGTGCATGATAAATACTTTGTGTTAAGAAGATAGAGCATGACAAAACTATATGATTTTGTAGGGATAGATTTCTTTAGCGGGTATATTTTGAAAGACATGATTGTTTGTTGGGATGCCTGAGTATTGATGTCTTTGTGTCAAATTACAGACTATTGCTTTGAATCACTCTTGTCTTAATATTCATGCCATGATTATATATATGATCAAGATTATGCTAGGTAGCATTCCACATCAAAAATTATCTTTTTTATTATTTACTTGCTCGAGGATGAGCAGGAATTAAGCTTGGGGATGCTGATATGTCTCCGCCGTATCTATAATTTTTATTATTCCATGCCATTATTATACAACTTTCACATCTTTTTGGCAACATGTTATATGATTTCTTGGACTAACTTATTGATCCAGTGCCCAGTGCCAGTTCCTGTTTGTTGCCTGTTTTTTGTTTCACAGAATATCCATATCAAACGAAGTCCAAACGCGATAAAAATTTACAGAGAATTATTTTGGAATATTTCTGATTTTGGGAGGTGGAATCAACGTAAATGGAAGCCCACGGCCTCCACGACCCACCAGGGCGCGCTGGGCATCTCCTGGCACACCCAGGTGTCTTGTGCCCTCCCCGTAAGTTGGTTGGTGCCATTCTTGGGGCGCAAGATAGACAATTTATGGAAAAAATCATGTAAAAATTTCAGCGCAATCGGAGTTACGGATCTCCGATAATTTAAGAAACGGTGAAGGGCCAGAAAATAGGAACATGAAACAGAAGAGAACAGAGAGATATGTCCAATCTAGGAGGGGATCCTGCCCCTCTGCCGCCATGGGAGCCATCGACCAGAAGGGAAACTCTCCTCCCATCTAGGGGGGAGGCCAAGGAAGAAGAAGAAGAAGGAGGGGCTCTCTCTCCCCCTCTCTCCCGGTGGTGCCGGAGTGCCGCCGGGGCAAGGATCGTGACACTGATCTACATCAAGAATCTTGCTACCGTCAACACCAACCTTCTCCCCCTCTATGCTGCGGTGTAACACCCCTTCTCCCTGATGTAATATCTACTTAAACATGGTGCTCAACACTATATATTATTTCCCAATGATATGTGGTTATCCTATGATGTTTGAGTAGATCCGTTTTGTCCTATGGGTTGATAGATGATCAAGATTGGTTTGAGTTGTATATTTTATTTTGGTGTTGTCCTACGGTGCCCTTCATGTCACGCAAACGGAGGGATCCCCACTTTATGGTGTTGCAATATGTTAATGGCTTGCTTATGGTGGGTGGCGTGAGTGACAGAATACACAGACCCGAGTTTGGGGGTCATTGCGTGTGGGATAAAGAGGACTTGATACTTAATGCTATGGTTGGGTTTCACGACCTTAATGATCTTTAGTAGTTGTGGATGTTTGCTAGAGTTCCAATCATAAGTGCATATGATCCAAGTAGAGACAGTGTGTTAGCTTATGCCTCTCCCTCATATAAAACTGCAACAATGATTACCGGTTTAGTTATCGATCACCTCGGGACAAATGACTTTCTTGTTGACAAAAGCTATCTACTTTTATTATCTTGCAATTTATTCTTAGTTTTTATTCTCGCCAAGTACTCATAGTTTTATTCTTGCCAAGTAGTATTATACTTCTTTAGGTAAAGCAAACGTCAAGTGTGCGTAGAGTTGTATCGGTGGTCGATAGAACTTGAGGGAATATTTGTTCTGCCTTTAGCTCCTCGTCGGGTTCGACACTCTTATTTATCGAAAAAGGCTACAAACGATCCCCTATACTTGTGGGTTATCAAGACTGAGGGAGTCCTGGATTAGGGGCTGTCCGGATGGCCGGACTATACCTTCAGCTGGACTCCTGGACTATGAAGATACAAGATTGAAGACTTCGTCCCGTGTCCGGATAGGACTTTCCTTGGCGTGGAAGGCAAGCTTGGCGATACGGATATACAGATCTCCTACCATGGTAACCGACTTTGTGTAACCCTAACCCTCTCCGGTGTCTATATAAACTGGAGGGTTTTAGTCCGTAGGACAACATAGACAACAACAATCATACCATAGGCTAGCTTCTAGGGTTTAGCCTCTCCGATCTCGTGGTAGATCTACTCTTGTACTACCCATATCATCAATATTAATCAAGCAGGACGTAGGGTTTTACCTCCATCGAGAGGGCCCGAACCTGGGTAAAACTTCGTGTCCCTTGCCTCCTGTTACCATCCGGCCTAGACGCACAGTTCGGGACCCCCTACCCGAGATCCGCCGGTTTTGACACCGACATTGGTGCTTTCATTGAGAGTTCCTCTGTGTCGTCACCGTCAGGCTCGATGGCTCCTACGATCGTCAATAACGATGCAGTCCAGGGTGAGACCTTCCTCCCCGGACAGATCTTTGTCTTCGGCGGCTTCGCACTGCGGGCCAATTCACTTGGCCATCTGGAGATGATCGAAAGCTACGCCCCTGGCTGTCAGGTCAGATTTGGAAATTTAAACTACACGGCTGACATCCGCGGGGACTTGATCTTCGACGGATTCAAGCCACTGCCGAGCGCGCCGCACTGTCCCGACGAGCATGATCTATCTCTGCCACGGAACAGTGCCCTGGAGGCCGCACCCGCGTCGGCTTCGACCCTTAATTCGGAGCCAACTGCGCCGATCGAGGATGGGCGGTTGGACGCCACCTCGAGGGATGCGATACCAATGGCGATTGAGCCGAACACCGGCCCCGTACTCCGCGAGATTCGTGACTCCAAGGAGCCGGACTCCTCTCCAGACTCCGAACCCTCCATGCCCCTGCCAATCGAATCCGATTGGGCGCCGATCATGGAGTTTACTGCCGCGGACATCTTTCAGCACTCGCCTTTCGGCGATATTCTGAAGACACTGAAGTCTCTCTCTTTATCAGGAGAGTCCTGGCCGGACTACGATTAGCAAGGTTGGGATTCGGACGATGAAGAAATTCAAAGCCCACCCACCACCCACTTTGTAGCCACTGTCGACGATTTAACCGACATGCTCGACTTCGACTCCGAAGACATCGACGGTATGGACGCCGATGAAGGAGATGATGAAGAACCAGCGCCTACTAGGCCCTGGAAAGCCACCTCATCATATGACATATACATGGTGGACACCCCAAAACAAGGAGATGGCGACGGAACAGCGGAGGATGACCCCTCCAAGAAACAGCCTAAGCGCCGGCGTCAGCGACACCGCTCAAAATCCTGCCAAAACAAATGCGGCAATTCCAGCACGGGAGATAATAATAGTCCAGAAAGCGTCGAAGAAAACCCCCTCCAGCAAGATTTAGCACAGGAGGATGGAGAAACCAGCCCTCATGAGAAGGTGGCTGACACAGAGGTCGAGGACGATAATTATATACCTCCCTCTGAAGACGAGGCATGCCTCGACGATGATGAATTCGTCGTGCCAGAGGATCCCGTCGAGCAAGAGCGTTTTCAATGCAGGCTTATGGCCACGGCAAGAAGCCTCAAGAAAAAGCAGCAACAATTTAGAGCTGATCAAGATTTGTTAGTCGACAGATGGACTGAAGTCCTTGCGGCCGAAGAGCATAAACTCGAACGCCCCTCCAAGAGCTACCCAAAACGCAGGTTGCTACCCCAATTAGAGGAGGAAGCACTTGATGCGGCCGACCGACCACCTCGTGGCCGTGACAGAGAGGCCTCTCGGCCCTTCACTCAAGCCGCACCCCGTACCAAGGCACGGGAATATGCGCCGGACTTACGAGATATGTTGGAGGACAAGGCAAGGCAAACAAGATCGATCTACGGATCGCGTGGGAGCCCCACAGCTCGAGACGATAACCGTCACGCCGGCCACAAATTCGGCAGGGCCGAACACAGTAGACAAAGCTCATTGGAGCTACGTCGTGATATAGCCCAGTACAGAGGCGTCACACACCCACTATTCTTCACAGACGAAATAATGGATCATAAAATCCCTGAGGGTTTCAACCCCGTGAACATCGAATCATATGATGGCACAATAGATCCTGCGGCATGGATCGAGGATTATCTCCTTCATATCCACAAGGCCCGTGGTGATGATTTCCACGCCATCAAATACCTCCCAGTCAAGCTTAAAGGACCAGCTCGGCATTGGCTTAACAGCTTGTCAACAGGATCAATCAGTTGTTGGGAGGACCTGGAAGCTGCATTCCTCGACAATTTCCAGGGCACTTATGTGCGACCCCCAGACGCCGATGACCTAAGTCACGTAATTCAGCAGCCAGAGGAATCGGCCAAGCAATTCTGGACACGGTTCCTAACAAAGAAAAATCAAATAGTTAACTGTCCGGACGCGGAGGCCCTAGCAGCCTTCAAGCACAATATCTGTGACGAGTGGCTGGCCCTCCACCTTGGACAGGAAAAGCCGAAATCTACGGCAGCACTCACGACACTCATGACCCGCTTTTGTGCGGGAGAAGACAGCTGGCTCGCTCGTAGCAACAACATGAACAAAAACCCTGGTAATTCAGACACCAGGGACAGCAATGGCAGGTCGCGTCGCAACAAGCAGAAGCGCCGCATTAACGGCGACAATGCTGAGGATACGACAGTTAATGCTGGATTCAGAGGCTCTAAATCCGGTCAACGGAAAAAGCCATTCAAAAGGAATCCTAGGGGCCCGTCCAGTTTGGACCGAATACTCGACCGCTTGTGCCAGATACATGGCACCCCCGAAAAACAGGCCAATCACACCAACAGGGATTGTTGGGTGTTCAAGCAGGCAGGCAAGTTAAATGCCGAAAACAAAGACAAGGGGCCGCATAGCGATGACGACGAGGAGCCCCGGCCACCGAACAACAGTGGACAGAAGGGTTTTCCCCCACAAGTGCAGACGGTGAACATGATATACGCAACCCACGTCCCCAAAAGGGAACGGAAGCGCGCGCTAAGGGACGTATACGCGGTAGAGCCAGTCGCCCCAAAGTTCAACCCATGGTCCTCCTGCCCGATCACCTTTGATCGAAGGGACCATCCCACTAGCATCCGTCATGGCGGATTTTCCGCATTGGTTCTAGACCCAATTATTAACGGATTTCATCTCACTAGAGTCCTTATGGACGGCGGCAGCAGCCTGAAACTGCTTTACCAGGATACAGTGCGGAAAATGGGCATAGATCCCTCGAGGATTAAGCCCACCAAAACGACCTTTAAAGGCGTAATACCAGGTGTAGAGGCCAACTGTACAGGCTCAGTCACACTTGAAGTGGTCTTCGGATCTCCGGATAATTTCCGAAGCGAGGAGTTAATCTTCGACATAGTCCCGTTCGGCAGTGGTTATCACGCACTGCTCGGCGAACCGTATTCTCCAAGTTCAATGCGGTACCGCACTACGCATACCTTAAGCTCAAGATGCCAGGCCCTCGAGGAGTAATTACGGTCAATGGAAACACCGAACACTCCCTCCGAACGGAGGAGCACACGGGGGCCCTTGCAGTGGAAGTACAAAGCAGCCTCTCCAGGCCGTTCTCCAGTCCGGCCATTAAACGACCGGACACCGTCAAGCGCGCCCGGAGTAACCTACAACAAGACCGCCTGGCACGATCCGAGCAGGCGTAGCAATGCGGCCCCAACCCCAACCCCCGCAAAAAGACGATGCCAGTACTTCGCATACATAACTACGCTCTAGAGATACCATGGGTACAGGGGGAGGGGCACAATTACGGCACGCCCGAAATGCGTCTTAAACCATACCAGGGGCTGCCAATTTTTTAATTTTCTCTTACTTTCAGGACTCCATCCTCCGGAAGGCCTGTTCAGCAGTTCAATTACCGCACAAACGATGCAAGAACCAGGGAAGCAGACAAGCCACGCTGCATCACGGAACTCCCAGGTGGTCTCTATCACGAGCAGTACACCTGTTCCGCATACTATTCCGCAGCTTGCCCCTGGAACGGACATGTTAAATAGTCCAACCTTCCACTTATCGCATTATTTGTATCGTTCTGCTTTGACCGCAGCGCCTTTTTAATAAACAATGCATAGCTTTTGTCTATTTTTGCATTACCTTATATATATATATATATATATATATATATATATATATATATATATATATATATATATATATGCTCCTTAGAGACATGTTGCACCCGTACATATTGGTACGGCCAAAATACGCCAGGGGCTTTAGTACCCCTCAATATGGTGTGAGAAGTCCGAACACTTTAACAAGTGCGGCACCCCGAACTTATAGCATTATATGCATCGGCTCCGAATCATGTCTTGGGTCAATAATTGGGTTTGCCCGGCTCCTATGTTTTGGTGCCTTACGTTCCGCTATATCGGCTAAGGTAGCACTAGGAGAACCACTGCGATTGTGCCCCAGTTGAGTTGGGCCGAGCACCTCAGTGGAGAAAGCTAAAACTGACTGTCATGATGAGGCGAGAGCTGGTTGCTGTTCGAGAGGTCTTTCGAGTCCCTAAAGACTTATGCCGCTTAGGGCGAGGAGCCGGCTCTGTCCGGCCAAGGCATGGATAGCGCCCCGAACTCGGTCTTCCGAATACCAGTGGCTTTGCCGAAATTTAAAATTATAGAATTCTATGGCTAAGTGAGAGTGTTCACGCATTATATTCCGATTGCCTTGTTCATTGGGCTGAGCGCCTCCCTCGAAGGACCCAAACATGGGAAAAAGAGCGCTCAGGTTTATCCCCGAACACCCCAGCACTAGCGGCACAGGGGCAGAAGCCGACGACTTGCCATCTCTCATAATTGATAAACAACCGCACAAAAGGTAATATTTTAAATTACAAACAGCATTGCTTAGCGCATATGAAGAAGTTTCCAGCGCACAGGAGAAAACGAGCAAGTTTCACTCAAAAATTACATCCCTAGAACATTCAACCGCCACAAGGCAGGCACCCTTCAGTACATCCTTATAGTAATTCTCGGGCTTGCGATGCTCTTTCCCCGACGGTGGCCCGTCCTTCACAAGCTTCTCGGCATCCAGCTTGCCCCTGTGCACCTTAGCACGGGCAAGGGCCCTACGGGCACCTTCAATGCAGACAGAGTGCTTGATGACTCCGAGCCTTGGACAGGCCTCCACCAGCCGCCGCACCAGCCTGAAATAGCTCCCAGGCGAAGCCTCTCCAGGCCATAGCCGGACCAAGAGGCCCTTCATGGCCTGTTCGGCCGCCATTGTGGAGCTCGACCAGCTACTTCAGCTGGTCGCTCAGGGGTACGGGGTGTCTAGCCTCAGCATACTGAGACCAGAACACCTTCTCGGTCGAGCTGCCCACCTCGGCTCGATAGAATGCGGCGGCATCGGACACACTCCGGGGAAGATCTGCGAACGCTCCAGGAGAGCTCCGGATTCGGGTAAGTAACAAGTAACTCACGTTTATATGTTTCCTTTGCATAAAGAATGCCTTACCCGCCGCTATCTTCTTCACCTCATGCAACTCCTGGAGGGTCTTCTGGGATTCGGTCTTGGCAGACTTAGCATTTTCAATAGCCGCCTCGAGCTCGGACGCTCGCGTCTTCGAGTCAAGCTCCAAACTCTCATGTTTCTTCATGATAACCTGGAGCTCTTGCCGCACTTTGCCAACCTCGGCCTCACACTTCTCCCACTCGGTGCGCTCCGTGGCCGCCCTCTTCTCGGCCTCGGCCAGCGCCTGCTTCAGGGTCGCCACCTCAGACGTGGCCCCTACAACAGCCACGATAGTCCTGTCATTTTTTGCAATTGCACCTTTTTTATACATACTCAAACAAGGTATTTATTCCCTTCCTTCTCCTCGAGCTGCTTCTTGGCACGCCCGAGCTCTTGCTCGGACTTCTCGAGGCTCTGCTTCAGCGTGTCCACTTCCGTAGTCCGTGCGGCGGACGCCAGCAGAGAAGCCTGCGTACGCATATTGACTCCTTTTGTTAGACTCCTGCAAATTCTTTGATCCTCTATTCGGCTTTTCTTCCCGAACGCCCAACAGAGCATCAGGGGCTACTGTCTATGCGGTAATATTATTTACACATTCTTTACTTACCTCAAAGCCTGTTAAAAGGCTAGTACAAGCTTCAGTCAGTCCGCTCTTGGCGGACTGAACCTTCTGGACCACCACACTCATAATAGCGTGGTGCTCCTCGTCGATGGAGGCGCCTTGGAGCGCCTCCAACATATTGTCCATCGCCTCCGGTTGGACAGGGGTCACCGGCGTGGTGGGCTTGCTCCTCCTGGAAGGAGGTCCCCCGCTGGACTCTGGAACCTTTGAAGGTTCTGGAGCGGTGTCTGGCCTGGAGCCGGACTTGGAGCCCTGGGGGGTTTCATCCCCTTTACTCCTGGAGTCCGGGAGGCCGCCTTGCGGCGCCTCCAGGACCACCTCCTCCCGGCTTGGGACCTGTTGAGACAACACTTCGGTGTCGTCCGTAGGGCGGGGGGAGGAAGCCATCGGAAGCGAGTTCACATCCGATGAATCCAGTGAGCCGCTCGACGATGCATCGAGCCGGTCTTTGGGCGGGCTGCATAAATGTATTCGGCGTAAGGGAAAGCTATGCAATAAATGAATACTATGAATTACTCCAGTATCCGGATACTTACGATTTTGCCAGGGGCTTGGCCCTGGGCTGCCACTCCTCTTCGCCGTCGTCGGCGTCGGTGGAGTAGTCCGGAGGAAGAGTTTTCCCCTTCTTGGACCCTCCGGCCTCCCCAGAGAGGGCGGCCTTCCTTTTCTTCTCTCCTCCCGCTGGAGGGGGAGAGGCCTCTTCTTCTTCCTCCTCGTCTTCACGAGAGGAATGCGCCTCAGAACCGCCGGATGATGGATCCGACACCTCCTGGCGCTGGGCACTCTTTCGAGTCCCCGTGGCCTTTTTCGCGGCCTTCTTCTCCGGCACCACATAGGGTGCCGGAACCAGCAGCTTCGCCAAGCGAGCGTCCGCTGGGCCTTCGGGCAAAGGAGCCGGACAGTTGATCTGTCCGGACGTCACCTGCCAATCCTGTCAAAGGTAAGGGAGCTTAGATCCCACATGGAGTCAAACTATGAAAAACGGATACCCTGTAAAAGGAAAAAACAACTTACCGCATGAGCATGACGCTGCGTACTGAATCCGCGATCCTTAGTAGCGGATGCGGGGGCCTCGGTGCCCTTGAAAAGCACCTTCCAGGCATCTTCGTACGTCGTGTCGAAGAGCCTGCTCAGAGTTTGGTGCCACGCTGGGTCGAACTCCACAGGGTGAAAGCCCGTTGTTGACACGGGAGGATCAGGCGGATGAGCATAACCTGGATTATGTTGACAAGTTTGAGCTTCTTGTCCACCAGGGTTTGGATGCAAGTTTGGAGTCTGGTCAGCTCTCCTTTCTTGCCCCACGACAGGCCCATCTCCTTCCAGGAGGTGAGCCGCATAGGGGGTCCGGATCGAAACTCGGGGGGTGCGACCCATTCGGGGTCACGCGGCTTGGTGATGTAAAACCACCCCAATTGCCACCCCTTCAGGGTCTCCACAAAGGAGCCCTCGAGCCATAAGACGTTGGCCATCTTGCCAACCATGGCGCCTCCGCACTCCGGCTGGTTGCCGCACACCACCTTCGGCTTGACGTTGAAAGTCTTGAGCCATAGGCCGAAATGGGGGCGGATGCGGAGGAAAGCCTCGCACACGACGATAAACGCCGAAATGTTGAGGACGAAGTTCGGGGCCAGATCATGGAAATCCAGGCCGTAGTAGAACATGAGCCCCCGGACAAATGGGTGAAGAGGGAAGCCCAGTCTGCGGAGGAAATGGGGGAGGAACACCACCCTCTCATGGGGCCTAGGGGTGGGGATGAGCTACCCCTTTTTGGGAAGCCGGTACGCGATGTCATTAGACAGGTATCCAGCCTTCCTCAGCTTTTTGATGTGACCCTCCATGACGGAGGAGACCATCCACTTGCCTCCCACTCTGGACATGGCTGGAGAAGGTTGAGGTGTGAGTGCGGACTTAGGCGCTGGAGCTCGAGTGCGCAAGAATGGATAGGCAACGGAGGAAGAAGGCGTAGGTGGAAAGGTGGATCCTTATCCCCTTATATGGGTGGACGCAACTACATGTCCCCACCGGCCTGGTAAAACTCGCTTATCTCCAAGCGCCGTAATCAATGGCGCGGTTGGGTTACCCACGCCCGTATTGATGAGAATCCCGGAATAAGGGGACATGATCTCTGCTTTGACAAGACGTGGCAAGGAAACCGCCTTGCATAACACGCTAAGGTAGGATAATGAAACGACTCGGATAAAGGCTTGGCCGTGGTGTGTCGCACTTCAGAATACGTCAGCAGATTGGATCTGTGTAAATATTGTTCTCTCTATGGCAATATGTGGAAACTTATTTTGCAGAGCCGGACACTATCTTTGTGTTCAAAATCTTCTATGAAGTACATGGAGGAGGAACCCGCCTTGCAATGCCGAAGACAAACTATGCGCCGGCCTCGTCGTCATTGAAGATTGGTTCAGGGGCTACTGAGGGAGTCCTGGATTAGGGGGTGTCCGGATGGCCGGACTATACCTTCAGCTGGACTCCTGGACTATGAAGATACAAGATTGAAGACTTCGTCCTGTGTCCGGATAGGACTTTCCTTGGCGTGGAAGGCAAGCTTGGCGATACGGATATACAGATCTCCTACCATTGTAACCGACTTTGTGTAACCCTAACCCTCTCCGGTGTCTATATAAACCGGAGGGTTTTAGTCCGTAGGACAACATAGACAACAACAATCATACCATAGGCTAGCTTCTAGGGTTTAGCCTCTCTGATCTCGTGGTAGATCTACTCTTCTACTACCCATATCATCAATATTAATCAAGCAGGACGTAGGGTTTTACCTCCATCGAGAGGGCCCGAACCTGGGTAAAACTTCGTGTCCCTTGCCTCCTGTTACCATCCGGCCTAGACGCACAGTTCGGGACCCCCTACCTGAGATCCGCCGGTTTTGACACCGAGAAAGACCTTTTTCCTCATTGAGATGGCCCGCACTATGCTTGATGAATACAAGACACCTCGTCGATGGTGGCCTAAAGCAATTGATACTGCTTGTCATATCATCAATCAGGTATATCTTCACAAATTCCTCAAGAACACTTCATATGAGCTCCTCACTTATAAAAAGACCAATATAAGTTATTTCAAAGTCTTCGGTGCTAAATGCTGGATTAGAGACCCACATCACAATTCCAAATTTGCACTGAAAGTACATGAGGGTTTTATGCTTGGCTAGGAAAAGGACTCGCACGCCTACATAGTATTTAACACCTACCACAACAAGGTTGTTGAAACTATAGATGTGCGGTTCGATGAAATTAACAGCTCGCAAAGAGAGCACCTGCCTCTGTGCAAGATGAAATGCCTCCTGAGGAATCTATCAAGATGATGGGCACTTGTGAAATTGTGACCAGTGAAGAAATACCTGAAGAAGGAGTGATCATTCCCTGTCATGAAGAAACTACTAATCCTGAAGAAAATGACCCTGAGGAAAATGCTCAACCTCATCACGGCCCTCGTCGAGCCCATCCACGAGTGGCGAATGAAGTGTAGATTGAGAAGATCCTCGACAACATTAATGCACTTGGTCCTCTCACTCGCCCAAGGGCTTCACATTTAGCTAACTTTTGTGGGCATTTTGTATTTGTTTTTATCACAGAGCCCGCCATAGTTGATGAAGCATTTCTGGAGCCTGAGTGGATTCTGGCCATGCAAGAAAAATTACAACAATTTGAGCTCAACAATGTGTGCGAACTTGTGAATCATACTGATCCACGCAAGCACAATATCATCAGCACTAAGTGGATCTACCGCAACAAGCTAGACGAAAGTGGCCAAGTGGTAAGAAATAAGGCCCGTCTTGTAGCACAAGGCTACACATATGTTGAGGGTATTGATTTCGGTGAAACCTTTGCACCTGTTGCTAGGCTTGAAGCTATTTGTTTATTGCTTGCATATGCTAACCATCAAAATATTATCTTATATCAAATGGATGTGAAAAGTGCATTCCTCAATGATAAGCTTGAGGAAGAAGTATATGTTGCTCAACAACCCAGTTTTGAGGATCCAAAGCATCCTGACAAACTCTTCAGACTAAACAAGACACTCTATGGCCTCAAGCAAGCCCCACGGGCTTGGTATGATACTCTGAAGGAATTCCTGAAGAAAAGGGGTTTCAAACCCAGTTCACTTGACCCTACTCTTTTCACTAAGTCTTATGATGGTGAATTTTTCATATGCCAAATATATGTTGATGATATTATGTTTGGTTGCACTAACAAGCGTTTCAGTGATGAATTTGCATATATGATGCATGAAGAATATCATATGTCTATGATGGGAGAATTGAAATTCTTCCTTGCTCTTCAAATTTGTCAACAACCCAATGGCATCTTCATTTCTCTAGAGAAATACCTTAAAGATTGCCTGAAGAAATTTGGCATGTAAGACTGCAAAGGCCTCAAAATTCCAATGCCTACTAATGGTCAACTCGGCACTGGCGAAAATGGTAAAGATTTCGATCAGAAGGTATATCGCTCCATCATTGGTTTGCTTCTTTACCAATGTGCATCTAGGCTAGATATTATTCTTAGAGTTTGCATGTGTGCCCGATTTCAAGCGACACTGAAGGAATCGCACCACCAGACTGTGAAATGAATTCTTGGATATTTAGCTCACACGCTAACGCTTGGATGAAAAGAGGTTCTGCAAGTTGTCGTGTGAGCTAAACATCCTAGAATCTTCTAATGTCCTCTGAAGTGGAAACACATCCTAACGCTTATGCATTTTTTATGACTTTGATTCAAAACACACGAAGTAACAATTTTTCTTCAATCAATGAAGACTAACCCTCTAAGTGTGAAGAAATTAATGAAGAACTTGACTCTCAGAACCCTACGATAATTGTATGCGGTGTTTGAAGTCATCATAGTTCTTATATGGTGGGTAACGCCACCACATATTCATGACATTCATCAAATTTGAGTTTTTTCGTCATTTGAAATTTCGTCAAACTTTTCAAATTCGTCATTTGAGGTTATTCTTCACTACTTATTATCTATGTTTTATTCAAGCTTTTCATGTCCTCGACAGCATCCACATATTGCTAATTCTTCAAATTGATTTCTTCATCTATGTGGATGTGATGGGACTCGCTCCCCTCTATGCTAAGCTCAACCCACTCAGTTCACAAATTCTTCATATGCGTTCTACTTGACACCGTTCAAAGTCTTCACTGTGTCCTTGATGGCCGAAGAAATTGCGAACACATTTTAAAATTTTCAAGTTTTTATGGCGGTTACCACAGTAACTTCATCCCGCACTTCACACGCATGAATAAGTGTGAAAATGCATGTGTGACGCGTGTCACCGAGATGCGAAAGGTTAGGGGCTTATCCGTCCAAAAAATTTGGACCCCTGAGTTTTCACTGCGGCTATAAATAGCCTTGACCTTGTCAACATTATTTCACTTCGACTCCTAGCTCCAGTCGCTCTCATTCCTCAAACTCTAGTGCCGACGCAAAATCTCATTGCCGTCGGAGAAGAAGAGCTTCACTGCCTCGACTTCCTCGTCGACGTACTCACGCCGGCCACAGATTTCTTCACCTCCGCCGCCGCCGTAGACGTCTTTCATCGCCAAATTAGGACACGAAAGATCTGAGCTAAAGATTTTCATCGCCTCATCATCCAATTCATCGACTTCATCACTAGGGTAATTAAATGCTTATTTACTGCCCCGCTTTGATCTTCACTCTACTCAAAAATCTTGAAGTGATGTTTTTACCACTCTTTCAATTCTTCAGTATAACCTTTTGGCCAGCCTTGTTTATTTCATCATAGTTATACACTTATACTTAACAACTAGATTCCTCAATTGTGCAATTACTTCAATTTGTACAACTCTGGAACCTAAGTCAAGAACACTTGATGAAATTCTTCAAGATGATAAGGGTCAATTTCCTCAACTGGTTTATTTTGAAAATCTCTTAGAACACATGTGACTCTTCCCTATTTCCTCGCAACTATACTCTATTCGCAGGTACAATGCCTGCCGACGAATCTATAGGTTCTCATCAAATTAATTCATTTCTAGCAAAGCTTGAGGAAAATCTTCAAAGTTCATCAGAGTCCTCACAAGTTCAAAAACCTCAGTTGAAGAAAATGGCTGAAGGAAAGAGGCCACAGAAGGGTGGCAAAAGGAAAGAACACACAACTTTTGAGATTCATGATGACTTGTATGCAGGGTATTGTACACCAAACAAAAACATATATGGCCCTAAGACTAAAAAGCTGCGCAAAACATGCACACAGAAAATCAAAATATACTGGATGCATGAGTGGAGAGAGTACAAATATGTCACTCACAAATATATGAAGGATTTTGCTATGAAGCCTCCATGCAAGCGGCCACCGCTTACTCTTGGACAAGTTGCTGATCGCACAAGTATTAAAAGGGGTGAAGAATTCCCCAAGGAATGGGCCAAGCGTTAAGCAAAACTAGCACAACAGGCTCAGAAGGCAGTTGAAGAATTCAACCATGCCTCACAGGCCTTAGCTGAAGCAAGTGGCAGTGCTAGTGCTCCCAAGAAGGCTATGCAGAAGAAGCCTGCTACTAAACCCAAGCCGTCTATCTCAAAGCCCTTAGTGGCCCAGCCGGCTATAACAAAGGCTTCATCATCTAAGATGTCAAAATTTCAGTGCATCCTCCTACTTCATGTTCCTTGATGGTTGTAGCTAGAGCTTCAACACTAGTCGTGCTCGCATCTTTCCGGTGCACCGAGGGCTTTCAAATAGCCTCAATTTCTACATAAAGTGCCTAAGCTAGTGGGCAACCAACTCCATCAATGCCCAAGCTGGAGCGAAAAGCAACTCCTGGTCATGGAACTAGGCCAAGTCCCAACAGTAAGGCTGTAGTGCCTCCTCAGGTTGACGAACATGGGCTACCTGACGAAGATGAGCTCACAGAGTTCCTCAGAAGAAAGCAAGAGCAAGCTGTGGTTGCCAATAATTTTTCTGTTCCAATGTTGTTGGACCCGAAGAAATTGCTTGATTTCATTGACGTCTGGTGCACCAACCCAGAGATGTCTCTTGACAACCTCAACTTACCACCTAGTCCGAGACACATGAATTTTTCATTCATATTGAATGAGAAATACAAGATTGCTCGGGCAAAGATGGTGAAGAAATGATGACCCACAAGTATAGGGCATCTATCGTATTCCTTTCGATAAGTAAGAGTGTCGAACCCAACGAGGAGTAGAAGGAAATGATAAGCGGTTTTCAGCAAGGTATTATCTGCAAGCACTGAAATTATAGGTAACAGGTAGTTTTGTGATAAGATAATTTGTAACGAGCAACAAGTAACAAAAGTAAATAAAGTGCAGCAAGGTGTCCCAATCCTTTTTGTAGAAAAGGACAAGCCTGGACGAATTCTTATATAGAGAAAAACGCTCCCGAGGACACATGGGAATTATCGTCAAGCTAGGTTTCATCATGATCATATGATTCGCGTTCGGTACTTTGGTAATACGATATATGGGTGGACCGGTGCTTGGGTGCTGTCCTTACTTGGACAAGCATCCCACTTATGATTAACCTCTATTGCAAGCATCCACAACTACAACAAAAGTATTAAGGTAAACCTAACCATAGCATGAAACATATGGATCCAAATCAGCCCCTTACAATGCAATGCATAAACTAGGGTTTAAGCTTCTGTCTCTCTAGCAACCCATCATCTACTTATTACTTCCCAATGCCCTCCTCTAGGACCAAATAATGGTAAAGTGTCATGTAGTCGACGTTCACATAACACCACTAGAGGATAGACAACATACATCTCATCAAAATATCGAACGAATACCAAATTCACATGACTACTAATAGCAAGACTTCTCCCATGTCCCCAGGAACAATCGTAACTACTCACAAAGCATATTCATGTTCATAATCAGAGGGGTATTAATATGCATATAGGATCTGAACATATGATCTTCCACCAAATAAACCAACTAGCATCAACTACAAGGAGTAATCAACACTACTAGCAACCCACAGGTACCAATCCCAGACTTAGAGACAAGAATTGGGTACAAGAGATGAACTAGGGTTTGAGGTGAGATGGTGCTGGTGAAGATGTTGATGGAGATTGACCCCCTCCCGATGAGAGGATCGTCGGTGATGACGATGGCGATGATTTCCCCCTCCCGGAGGGAAGTGTCCCTGGCAGAACAGCTCCACCGAAGCCCTAGATTGGTTCCGCCAAGGTTCCGCCTCGTGGCGGCGTAGTCTCATTCCGAAAGCTTGCTTATGATTTTTTTCTCATCGAACGACTCCATAGAGAAGATGGGCATCTGAGGGCCACAGGGAGCCCACGAGGCAGGAGGCGCGCCCCCCACCCTCGTGGCCAGGGTGTGGCCCCCCTCTGGAACTTCTTGCACTCAGTATTTTTTTTATATTCTGAAAATGACTTCCGTGAAGTTTCAGGACTTTCGGAGCTGTGCAGAATAGGTCTCTAATATTTGCTCCTTTTCTAGCCCAGAATCCCAGCTACCGGCATTCTCCCTCTTTATGTAAACCTTTTAAAATAAGAGAGAATAGGCATAAGTATTGTGACATAATGTGTAATAACATACCATAATGCAATAAATATCGATATAAAAGCATGATGCAAAATGGACGTATCAAGAAACAAAAAATCCAGAAGGAGAAGGAACTTAGGAAGAAGATGATGTCTATATCCCCTCAATAGCTTGTGCAATTGCAATCTAAAATTCATCAGCTGCCTGAAGAATATGAGAGACAAGCTAGTCATTGTTGTTGTGTCAAAGAGAGATTCATCATCGCCTCAACCAAGGTTGTTGAAGACTACAACAAGTGAGAAATCGACAAGTGTGGTATGGCTCCCCCATCAAGTTCCTCGGCTCCACCTCCAACAGCACATGCTAGTGAGACCGCGCCTCCATCTCCTCAAGAGACTGTTAGGGAAACTAAAGAAGTCGTGCCTGAAGAAAGTGAAAGGGCAATGGATAATGTTGCGCCTGAGAAACTTCCTAGGGCGACTACAACTGTCGTGCCTGAAGAACCTACAAGGGTGACTGCATCAGTCACACCTGATGAAAATGCTCCAACTAGTTCCTCAACAACAGCACCAACCACAACTTCATCTTTGAAGCTTATCACCCTTCCTTATGCATTAGGAGTGAAGAAGGCCAAGGATGCTGAGCGAGAAGCAAAGAAGAGAAAGGCTCCAGTTCCGCCTGCGCCTGATTCTGTGAAGAAATTGAAGATGGCTACATTGTCAATTGTCATTCCAATTGATGCTATACCAATCTCATCATCACCCCCTGCTCGTAATATGGAAAACCTTCAAATGGTTCCTTGTGGGGTGGATTATCTAATCCCTCAAGCTGATGAAGATGAAGAAGATACCCATTCTTCTACTACCACTGAGCAAATGGATGAAGTGATTGAGGTTGATGCTGATGTACTAATGCCTCAAGATACTAAAAAAGTCTTGAAAAAACTCTGCTATTTGAAGAACATGAGGAATAAGTGGATAACAATGGCGAAACAACTCCTCCAATCCATGATGATTATTGGGAAGCAGCTCACCCAAATTTGCCCATCACGACTCCCCTCACACGAGAGCCTCAGTCGCCTACGCCTGAAGATATACATACTGGCTCTGAAGAACGACAACCATCGCTTCAAAGCATCCATGAAGAAATTCCAGCTGAGCAGCTGATGAAATCACTCAAGATGACCCTGATATTGATGTCATCAATGCAAAACCTCCACGTGCAGATTCCATCCCCTCAGCAGACACTAACACTTACCAACAGCCACTACTGACGAAGTTGCAAAATCACTTGCAATCACTGATCCAAATGATTCCACCGGCTCTGTGAGACCTATCTTTGATGTGAGCACAAAGAGGCAGAATCTTCAACCCATCCCTGTGATCCCCAAGATTGGCAAAGGCCTCAAAGGACCAAAGTTTGATAGTGCCAAATTCTTTGAAGAAAAGAATTTCTTCATAGGCGAGTCACCATATGACTCAGCCAAACTCAGGCATTTCAGGTTCTGGACAAGAACGCAGATGAACTACTATCCCTCACTACTATTTGACAAGAACGAAGTATTCCCGCATTGCCATATTCCTCATGTGGATATGGAGTCAACTCCCTATTTTCGGCCAGTTCTGGCTATTCTTCATGATGTCAGACTACTAAACTTCTACACTGACATATGCGATTGGAATGAACTCATTCTTTAATTCTATGCAACTGTACACTTCATAGGCAATGCTGACGACACTGCAACTTTGGCTCTGGACTGGATGAGTGAAGACACTCACTACAAAGCACCAATTGACGAATTACTTTGTGCTCTTCTAGTTGATCCACCCTAAGAAGGAGAAAAGAAAATATATGAAGAACCAGAGTTGTCCCACAATCTGATGCAAGTGCTTGTGAAGCCAAGGGATGAAGGAAATGCTCCATGAACAACCTTCTTAGTGAAGGATTTTCTCTATGTGTCGAAGACTGTCTATCGCATATTGGCAAAGACCCTCAGTCTCATCAAAGGCCACAATTCCAATACTGAAGAAGTTGTGGGAGTTATGAAGAACTTACTATTCCACATCATTCATGGGACTCTCATCAACATTCATGATTTATTCCTCAGAACTTTGGTCACTGTTGCTCAGTGTCATTTTGAATTGAAGCCATATGCACCATGGATTATGAGATTCATCATATCCCGATCTTCAATCCACTACAAGGATGACCATCAAAATTACCTGAGCTATATGCCCGAAGTCAAAATTCTTGAAAGCACTCTGTCCACTGTACCTGGAAAAGGAAAGAGCATCAATGATGAAGGAATTCGTCCCCTTGATGGACAATTTCGTTAGCCTATCTCCAGCTCCATAGTCGATGAATCTGCTAGCCAGGATACTGTAGAAAAAGCTTCAAGGCCATCCACTTCACCTGAAGCACCACATGTCATCACTGATCATGAGTTGCTTATCAGTCTTCATCAGAAAGTTGACAAGCAGCATTGCTGGGTTAAGCATCAGTTTGCTACTGTTCAAGCCAACATGACTGTGACGCATAACATAGTGCACAAAAACTGCTACTATCTTCATGAGATATTTGATAGATCATGGGCCACACTCTCTCTCCTCAAATCCGATGAAGAACTTGTTCCCATGGAATTTCAAATGAACTTTGACTAGGCTGAACCGCCAAGGAAGAAGTTCAAGAAAACTCAAGTTCCTCCTTTGATGCTAATGTCAAAATCTTCATCACGCACAACTGACAACAATGAAGCTGTTGAAGACACTGCTGGTGGTCCTTCCGCACCGCGCGACCGCAACAATGTTAGCGCTCACTCGACCTCTTCACGACGTTTTTCTTCAGGGGTGCTAGTCCTTAGATTCCTCACCTTTTCGTCATTTGATGACAAAGGGGGAGAAGTTTGAGTTAGTCTTCAAGCGGATCGATATATGGGTTGTTTTGGCTTAAGTTGCAACTCTCGAACTTTGTTGGTTTTGCTCTTTGATGAGTTGTAACTTAATAATTGTTGGTCGTCTGATTATTTTTCTACATTTTACGTGCATGCTCTGATCTTAAATATATTTGCTCATGCATGCACGGTTTTGTCAGACACCAATTTGCATCATGCATTCATATTCTTCAAATGTTTTATCATCATGCATGGTTGGTTTCCAAGATATAGGGGGAGATCTCCACAATTTGAACCTGCCATGTGCATTTTCAATACAAAGAAATTCCTCATATGCACATCTTCAGGGGGAGTTCCTAAATATCTTGTAACCAATTTCTTCAAACTATGTACTTACACTTCAATTATTTTTACTCCTGTTGAAAGCCTAACCAATTTGTCATCAATCACCAAAAGGGGGAGATTGTAAGTGCATCAAGTGCCCCCTTAGTGGATTTGGAGTATTGAAGACAAATAGGTTGATGAACTAATGTGTTTGTGAGTATACACATGAGAAAGAGTCCCTGAATATTTGGTTTAACACATGGAAGACGACCCCTAAAATGGATTTCTTCAAATGAAGAATTTGGTGATGAAATTGGTATGGCCTTTGAAGAAATTGATGTGAAGACTTTGAAGCTTGTGGACTTTTGTTTTCGTAGTTTCTTTTCTTCGTATTTGAGTCATAGGAAAAACCATACTATCAAAGGGGGTCAAGGTGAAACATATTTCATATTTCCAAAGTGATGCTCAAACTAATTCGAACCCATACACAAAAGCTGCTTCGAGTGAAGCCTTTGGAAATCTCTAGTACAGCTGACACATTTGCTAGCGACAGTGATGATGTTCATCTGGTCGCTAACAAATTTGGTCATGCTGAGGAGTTAGGAGTTCGCGAGTGCAATTTGCCTAAAAGTGAGGAAAGTGAGTGCCCCGACGAATTTGAGAGTTCAAATTTTGACCATTGTTGCACCGCGTGCCAGCTATCGAATGGATCCATATCCTGACAACGGTTGAATTAGAGAAGGGAATTTATGACAATTCTTGTCGGGTTGCCCCTGGCTATAAATAGCCACCCCCACAACCACTTGTTGGTTGGCTGCTTTGAGAGAACTTGACATTTGTCATTTTATAGAAACCCATCCTCTGACGACTTTGAGAGAATCCTAAATCAGGAAAAACACAGAGCCAAAGTGATTGAGCATCACCGAAGAGATTGATCTGTGTGATCCAACGCCTGTTACCTTTGAAGACTGTCATTCTTCTAGACGGTTAGGCGTCAAGTTCTAAGTACACCAAGAGTCATTGTGGTGTGCTGGTGAACAGGTCTGTAAAGGTTTCAGAAGTCTACCTTGAAGACTTACCATGAGTTATTGGGTGAGGTCTGCGAGTCTTAACTCAAGAGGAATACGGTGAGGACTGTGTGTCCTCTCAGTTGCGACTCAACCGCCTCAACCAGATGTACAGTTGATGTAGCAACTAGAACTGGTCTAGCAAATAGCCTTGTCTTCCCCGAGCCAACCCGGTTACAAATTCCTCACCCTCTCTTACATTATTCCACTGCTAAAGAATTTGCGATTTTGCTCTGATGAATTTGAATTGAAGTATTTCATCACGCTATCCTTCATTTCCTCAGTACATATTCTTCATGCATGTTTGATTGTATGATTGCATGTTCTTCACTCTTACGTATCCTAATTGCATGTACTCTGATTCTGTGATGACTTAGTTTCCCTTCCATTTCTATTTCTTCACTCTCATCTTCGTCAAATTCTTCAGATTTTGACAAATTTCTAAAAATCTCCCATTCACCCCCTCTGGGAGATAACATACGCTTTCACATGGCAGTGTTGTTTACCCACAATCCTGAGTGACTTTCATGTCATTTTTGAGAAACCATGATCCTGAGGGGCTCTCAAAGTAAACCATCTGGAGAAGTCCTAAGACGTTCATTAGGAAACGATGGTTGAAATACCTTGACTAGAAAGTAGAAGCTAGACGAATAATTTTTCAAAAAATAAGACGACCACAGTCCCCTTGGCTTGTTAAACACTCGTAGGGTTGCTACTTCAAAGTTTGTTAAGTGCCAATACATTCAATGTATTGACCCTTGTGGCTGCAATGTTTCATGTTGCAGGATTTCTGTGATGAACGAGAGTTAGGAAATAGGGTTATGACGCTATACTCAACTGTTGCATGTGTGTGGATGGTCATCACAAGACTAGAATATTATTTCCGCTAGATGACTATATTCTAAGCTAGCCCATGAGCTAGCAGGTATGTATTTTATTAAAGACTAGATTTATGATGTAATACTGTGACATGTGTTATTCTTAGTATTTCATCATCAAGTTTGTGCGCCAGCAATCGATCCAGGGACTGGCACATGAAGTATAGAGATTTGGGGGCCCTCTTAGATCGGGTCATGATAGAATGATGGTGAAATTGCAGATGAGGTGTATATAGGTTGAAGTCCCTTGTGCTAAATTTGAGAGCCTTTTGATACTCTTGGGAAAATTACGATTTCATCAAGGACAAGTTCATTAATGCCATGGTTCTCATGGAACACATTATGGTGATGATGATCCATCAAGGCCAAGACTACCACAAGTTGACCGCGACTCAAGTTGTATCAGCCTTCTCGAGTTATGTTATTTTAGAGACCAAGTCCAAGAAGACCTTTGCCATTGCTCAAGCAACCAAGAACACAAACCTTGCATTGGAGGCAAAGAAAGTGGTTGTGCAACCATCAATAGAAGAAGATGTTGTTGAAGAAAGTGGTGAGGAAGATGTTGATATCTCGTGGTTGGAAAATAACTTTGCGTAAGACTTGGCTCTTTTGGCCTAGAAATATTCGGGCACCATGGCAAACAAGGGGAAGAATCTCAATTGAAGATCCTTTGGAGCTAGAAATAGCTACAATTGTGATATCCCAAGTCACTTTGTGCATGCTTGCTTGTATGAGAGATGAGAAGACAAGTCCGAGAAGCTTGTTCTCAAGAAGAATAAATTCTCCAAGTTCACCAAGAGGAAAGATGACAAGCCTCTTGTTTAGACAAATACGACGGTGATGATGATTATGTGGGTTCACCCATCATTGTTGTGCATGCCATTACCTTCTTCTCCACCACCGACCTCTTTGGCTCCCCCAACGAGGACAAGCCCTTCACTTATCCTTGCCTCATGGCTAAAGAGGTAAAAACAATGTCCAAATATGTTGAACCCACTTTACACACTCCCAATGTCTCATGTGAGGTGTTGGAGGATGAGTGTGAGGATAGTGTGGATAATGATGAGAAATCCTTAATGGCTTTCATGAAAACTGTTCGTGGTAAGGCTCATGCTCATTTTGGCGATCTCCTTAAGTCACTTGCAGAACATGATGATTTTGTTGAGAACTTTGAAAACATCCTTATAGAGGAAAAGAGAGAGAGAGTAAATCTCCTTGAGCATGAACTACATGAAGAGAGTGCCATGTGTGCATCTCTTGAGGAATCCATGTCTTCCCATCAAATTGACTTTGTTAAAACTAATGATGCCTTGGAAATTGCTCTTGAGAATAAAGATGCCCTCAAGGTTAAAAATGAGAAGCTCCTAGTTGATCACGATGATGAATATGAGCTCCTTGTGACTAGTTTCAAGATTGTTAAAGGTGACCTCATTACCCTCACTGAGTCTTATGCTCAACTTAAAGCTACTACCGTTAAGGCTCTTACTCTTTTCTGTCGGATTTCAGGTTTCGACAGACCCTTGAGGTTCGAACACTGGGGTGCGCGCGGAGATCTCGCTTCCTACCTACCTGCACCCCTCCGCCTCGCTAAGATCTAAGCTATGGAAAGAACAACACAAGAGACACATGGTTTATACTGTTTCGGGCCACCGTTGTGGTGTAATACCCTACTCCAGTGTGTGGTGTGGTGGATTGCCTCTTGGGCTGATGATGATGAATGATACAAGGAAGAACAGCCTCGCGAGGGTCTGTTCTTGGCTGGGGCGATGAACTGCTGGAAGGAGTTCAGCCACCCTTCTCTCTCTCTAATTGTCTTTCTCCGATTCAACCTCCTATCGAACCTCTCCTCTTAACCCTTCCGAACCCCTCTCTTCTGTGGGTGGCTGGTCCTATTTATAGAGGCCCTGGTCCTCTTCCCAAATATCGAGCGGGAAGGGAGCCAACAATGGCGGGCTAATTTGAAGGGGGACAACTAGTACTCGCTACCCTGACAAAAGTAGTCTTCGCCTGCGCAAAGCTCTGGTGGTGACGCCGTCCGGGGCTCCACAATGACCACCATCTTGCAGTCTTCCTGGTCCTGGTCTCGTTGCACCGAAATGGCAACCTTTGCCTGACGCCTCGGTACTCCGCGGCTGCGCTTGCCCCTTTGCACCAAAGAGGAAAGGAGGACACTGCGCGGGCTGGCACCCGCCTGACGCCCTTGGTCGTCATGGCTTGCGTCACGGGCACCTCGTGAGGTACCCCGCCTTGATCTCTCCGCCTCCTCGCGAGCCAGCCCGATGAGGCCGCGCCTGAGGAAGCTCCGTGTCGTCCGTCCCGTGAGGCTTGGCCCCTCGCGAGGGTCTTGGGTCTGTGTTGATGAAGATGGGTCGTGCTGGGCCCCCCTTGAGCCACGCCGCAGGCTGCAGGCAGGCAAGTCTGGGGACCCCATTCCCAGAGCGCCGACAGTAGCCCCCGGGCCCAAGGCACGCCCGGACTTGGCCGTGCAGGGAGGCGGAAGGGCAAGAGCGAAGCGCCGCGGGCCCTAACAGCCTGCGGCCTTGGGCGCCGCGTGGCGGTTGACTGGACGTGGGCGTCTCCACTTCCCCATGGCGCCTCGGCAACTGCACGGATTGGACAAGTCCCTGCATGCAAAGCGGGTCATGATTACCTGCGATCGTGGAGGTCGGCGGTTGGCCTTCGCCGGCTATAAGTACGGAACGGCGCGCGCCCTTCCAGTCCATCCCTTCTTGCTTCTCCTTCTTCCCGATCCTTGCTCCGTCTTGCTGCGATGGCTCCGATCCGCCGGTTCTCGATGGTAGAGAAGGGAAAGGCTCCCCGAGAGGAACCAGACCCACTCCCGCCGAAGAAACAGCTCATCCCCCGTGGCCCGGACGAGGGGGCCCTTCAGGTGGTGTCGAGGCCTTGGTGCGAGCGGGCGCCGCCGAGGTTGCCGCTTCCATTGTACGCCCACGTCGAGGGCCCTGAAGGAGCTGATGCTGACCGCCACTGGCGGCGCCACCGTCGGCGCCGACGGGTCACGAAGGTGTGGGTCGTCCCCCCTGGGGTCCACACCGAGGGCTCCTCCCAAGAGTTCGTGCTCCACGTCGCCATTCCTCTTCAGTCTTGGATTCGCCTTCCTCCCTTCTTCGCCTCCATCATCCCACAGGGGGAGCCCCTGGAGCTCTGGCTGTAGCACGCCGGTTGCAGCACCCTCGCGACCGAGGAGAGGTTGCGGTCGTTGCCCCGGGCGAGGTCTTCATGACTCGGGGCTGGAGAGAGATTGCCCGGGTTTGCAGGACAAGGGGCGTCTTCACGATCCACTTGGATTACGATGGTGCTTCGGTGATGCTCTTCAAGGTCTTCGATGCGAGCGGGCGCCGGCTGGAGTGCTGCCCCGGGAGAGGTGGCCGGGGCCCTACTGCGGCGAGGACTGGGCCCGCCGACCACTCCCTTGGCGGCTCCTCAGGTGGAGGAGGCGGAGGAGGTTCCAGCGACTCTGGCGAGCTCTTTGCGAATCCAGAGACGAGCAACGACAGCTACGAGCCCCCGAGCCGGCTCCGCTCCTGGAGCAAGGCGGGCTCGTCAGGCCGCCGCCGACTCTGATCTGGATGGGGTTGGCGCCGGTGCTTGATGGCCCACTGTTGATGATGGCGTCTTCTGCTGGGGCGCGTGCAGTTAGTGTCCCTTTAGGATCTGTTCTCTGCGAGGAATCAAAAATGCGTCCCGTGGGGGCTTGTAAGGTGCCTGTGATCCTGTTTTGTTAATATAACCCTTGTCGTAGAATTGTGCGAGTAGCTCATTCCGTCTTAGCTCAGTCCTCCCTTTCGAACCTCACGAGGGCTTGGTGCTCTGTGCCGACAGGTCCCAGTCCCAAGGCGACTTCAGCCGTCGCTGGTATGCGAGGTCGCGATGCCGTGGTCAAGGCCAGGAGGTGAGCGACCCGGAGTCCGGTAAGAGCCCATGAGTCGCGATGCTCAGGAGGTCCCCTTTGGCGCCCAAGCAGCCGTCGTTTGGTGAGAAAGGAGAGCGGTGTCGCTAACACGGGAAGCATTAGGTGCGGGGATGGTGCCACGGTAGCTGGCGCTTCCGGGTGATGACTTATCTCGAGAATCAGGGGCCACTCTCTGGTGTGTCGCCGGGTCCGTGCATCGGCAGTCGTGAGGGTGCTCGACGAGGTCCTCGTGTGTCTCTCCCCTCTCGCCTTTGTTCCCCTTTCTGCTCTACGTCCTCGGGTCCCGGCCCTCGAGCGAGTCTCAGCCGTCGCTGGTATGCCAGGTCGCGATGCCTTGGACAAGGCCAGAGGGTGAGGGCTGGAGAGCCAGTAGGAGCCCTGAGTCGCGATGCTCAGGCACCCCCCCCTTTAACATGCAAGCGGTTCACGCGGACGAGAGTGGAGGAGACACCGCAAGGGCCTCGCCTGACGCAGCTCCTTTAAGAGATCCTGTAGACCAATCATAGAAAAAAAACAAGGGGTTGCCATGACAATTGACAGTCAGCCGTTGGTTGCTTCCGAGGGGTAATGAGGCACTGAAGGCTTGACGAGGTGACGCTATGCGGGGTTGCCGCGGCTAGAGCTCAGCCATTCAGGTTTGTCAGCGTTGCAGGGACGGACCCATGCGCAAGCGTCGTGCCGTTTGGGAGCAGCTCCGTTAGTTGGCGTCAGCTGAGCAGGCAACTAGGTAAAACACATTAGCGGCGAAGGAGTGGATTCGTTCAAATAGATGCTGGGAAGGCGTACATCACTGGGTCAGGCCCGAGCGACTTGGGGATCATCCAGCCCGAGGGGCACCCCCAATAAGGTAAGCTAGCAACATGAAATAAAAGGGATACATGCCGCAGGAACGGACCCATGCAGCCTGGAAATAATGCAGCCCTGGGGGGCGCTCCCAGCTGGAAGTGAAACTTGAAAGATGTCACCTGATGACATTGAGGACGAAGGGGTGTTGGTGTAGCAGACTCGGTGGGCTGCGGAAGCCGATCCTCACGATCCCCCAGGCCCGGGGGCCTCGGGAGACTCCGTAGGTGCTGGTGGCTCCCCGCGGACCATCTCCATCTCTGCCAGGGCTGCGGAATGCCTGTCCTCTTGTGCCTCCATGATGCCCCTCATGTGGCGCTGGTACGTGGCAGCCGCGTTCGGCAAGCTGTAAGGCATGCGAACGTAGCTGTGGGGTGGACCTCCGCAGCGCCCCACTCGCGAGGGCCAGAGGCACTCCAGAGAGGCGACTCGGTTGAGCCCTGGTATGTCGATGCAGACGCGCAGCCCACCATCCTCGCCTGGATGGGGAGCCACTGCTGGTAGACGGCGGCCGCCTTTCATGAATCTTGACTCATGTAGCTCCTGAATGGCCTTGCTGACGAACTCCTGAAGGTCTGGCTCTCCTTGCCTTACTCCTTCTTGAGGGAAACATGCTTTGAAACACGCCTCCATGTGGTGCCCAAGCGCCTCCCTCGTGACCCTAGCCAGGTCAGTGGCCCTCCAGGGGAGAGCCCCCGAGCCCTGCCTGAGGAGGGCGCCGGGCGCGCTTTCCTATGCGATGGAAGGAGGTTCCCCCTGGGCAGGCACGGGCCCAGAGGGGCCTGCCTCCTGAGGAGCCGGGCTGGACGATGTCTTCTTCTTCTTGGGGGCGGTCTCGGGAAGCCTCCTGCTTCCGCGATCCGGGTCTTCTAGTGACGCGGCCTGAAAGGCTCGTTCCAGGGAACACACCGCATCCTTCTCTTCACAGGGCACCATGATGACTCCGCCACTTCCTGGCATCTTGAGGACGTTGTAGCCGTGGTGAGTTACGGCCATGAACTTGGCCAGCCCTGGGTACCCAAGGATGGCATTGTATGGCAGGCGAATGTGAGCGACGTCGAAGTCGATGAGCTCGGTGCGGTAGTTGTCGCGTGCCCCGAAGGTGACAGGGAGGCGGACCTACCTGATCGGGACCGTGGAGCCGTCGGTGACTCCGGAGAAAGGCTTGGTTGGCTGAAGCTGGCTGTAGGGCACTTGGAGATTGTTGAATGTTTCCACGGATAGGACGTTGAGCCCTGCCCCGCCATCAATGAGGGTCCTGGTGACCACCACGTTGCTGATGATTGGGGAACAGAGCATCGGGAGGACTCTGGCTGTAGCCGCACACTTGAGCTGATCTGCCGAGCTGAACATGATGGCGCACACCAACCACCTGAGAGGGCGCGTGGCTTCGAGCTTGGGGAGGACTGCATTCACTTTGCGGGCGAACTGCTTGAAGATGCATTGAGAGGCTGGGGATTGAGCCTCGCCCAGGATGCAGGCGATCGCGCGCGGCTCCTGGAAGCCCCCAACCTCCTCGTCCTGGTGGCGGTCCTTGTTTCTCCTTGGTTGCGGCGGCAGCGGAGGGAGGCCTACGTTGCCTTGCGGGCGATCCTCGCGAGGCCGACCCCTCCAGTCTCCCTCGCGAGTCGGGTCTTGCCAGCGATCCTCGTGAGGTTGATCGCGCCACCCTTGGCGTGGGCCACGGTCTTCCCAGCGTCCTGCGTTCCTTCCTCCTCCTCGACCGTAGCCCTGATCACCGCGGTCGGGGCGACGACCAATCCTTCCTTCTCGCACGGCTCGGAGCTCTTGACATTCGTTGGTGTTGTGGGTGTGGAGGTCGTGGTACACGCAGTACCGGCTGCCCTTGGAAGGCTCGGGCTGATCTCTGCCCCGCTTGGTGTCTGGTTCTGCCGCGAGCACGGCAGCCCCCTTGCGCTTCACATCCTTGGCCTTGGGATTCTTCTCTTCCGGGTCCGCGGCAGGCAGCTCAAGGAGGGAGAGACGCCCTTCCTCAGCCCTGGCGCACTTGGTTGCCAAGTTGAACAACTCCAAAGAAGTGCACAGGTCTTCATGCATCGCCAGCTCCTCCTTCATCTTGACATCACGCACGCCCTCGGAGAAGGCTGAGATGATGGCCTCTTCAGTCACCCTGGGAATCTTGAGGCGTGCGTTGTTGAAGCGCTGGATGTACTTCTGCAGGGTCTCCCCGGGTTGTTGCTTGATGCGGCGCATGTCGCTCACGACGGGTGGCCGGTCGCGAGTACCTTGGAAGTTGGCGATGAAGCGGGTGCACATCTTGTCCCAGGAGGAGATCGTGCCTGGAGCCAGGTTCAGGAGCCAGGTGTGGGCCCCTTCCTTGAGCGCCATGGGAAACCAGTTCGCCATGACCTTCTCGTCTCCGTTGGCAGCTTTGATGCCAGCTCGTAGAGCTGGAGGAACTCCGCAGGGTTAGCCGTGCCATCATAGCGAGGAGGCAGGTCTGGCTTGAACTTGCTGGGCCACGCGACACTGCGTAGCTCGGCGGTGAAGGAACGACAGCCTGCTATGGCCACGGGAGGCCTTGGGTGACGGAGAGCTTGGTCTTGCATGTCCCCATGCGCCGCAGCTTGGTCTTGACGTGCGGGAGCAGGAGCATGGTCGCGACGTGCTGGAGCAGGGAGCGCCCGGCAGCTTCTTGCGAGCAAGGGACTTCCTGGCAGCTCTGCTCTTGCTGCGCTGGCACCTGACGGAGCGGGTTCCGCCCTGGGGCCACGCGCCTTGGAGCCATGGCGCCTTCTTGAGGAGGAGGCGGCCGGGGCGCCGCCGGAGCTTCGTCGCCCGCGCGGGGCGGGGTGCGGCAGCGGAACGGACAGTGCAGGAGAGCCCCCTGCGGCGCGGACGAGTTCGGCGACGCGGTTGAGCCATTCTTCGTAGACATCGTTGATGGGGCGGTAGCTCAGGAGCTCGTTCGCCGCGATGAGCGCAGCTCGAGCCTCCATGGGTGCGCGGAGCGCGCGGGACGAAGAACCAGCTGGGGGGAGCGAGGGAGTTGCGGTGCGGTCGTCTTGCTGCACGGACGGATGCTGAGACGATGCTTGCTGCTCGTCCCCCGCCGGGCCGGTGGCGGTATTGACGGCAGGTGACGGGGAACGGTGAGGACGCCCGCCGACAGGAGCCGTCTGGGCGACGCGGGAAGCGAGAGCGGCCCGGCGCTCGGCATGGGCCCGACGAGCGTCAGACATGGGTGTGATGGTCGGAGGAGAACGGGGTGGTGGAAGACGAATTACGGCGCACCCCTACCTGGCGCGCCAAATGTCGGATTTCGGGTTCCGGCAGACCCTTGAGGTTCGAACAATGGGGTGCGCGCGGAGATCTCGCTTCCTACCTACCTGCACCCCTCCGCCTCGCTATGATCTAAGCTATGGAAAGAACAACACAAGAGACACAGGGTTTATACTGGTTCGGGCCACCGTTGTGGTGCAATACCCTACTCCAGTGTGTGGTGTGGTGGATTGCCTCTTGGGCTGATGATGATGAATGATACAAGGAAGAACAGCCTCGCGAGGGTCTGTTCTTGGCTGGGGCGATGAACTGCTGGGAGGAGTTCAGCCACCCTTCTCTCTCTCTGGTTGTCTTTCTCCGATTCAACCTCCTATCGAACCTCTCCTCTTAACCCTTCCGAACCCCTCTCTTCTGTGGGTGGCTGGTCCTATTTATAGAGGCCTTGGTCCTCTTCCCAAATATCGAGCGGGAAGGGAGCCAACAATGGCGGGCTAATTTGAAGGGGGACAGCTAGTACTCGCTACCCTGACAAAAGTAGTCTTCACCTGCACAAAGCTCTGGTGGTGACGCCGTCCTGGGCTCCACGATGACCTCTGTCTTGCAGTCTTCCTGGTCCTGGTCTCGTTGCACTGAAATGGCAACCTTTGCCTGATGCCTCGGTACTCCGCGGCTGCGCTTGCCCCCTTTGCACCAAAGAGGAAAGGAGGACACTGCGTGGGCTGGCACCCGCCTGGCGCCCTTGGTCGTCATGGCTTGCGTCACGGGCACCTCGTGAGGTACCCCACCTTGATCTCTCCGCCTCCTCGCGAGCCAGCCTGATGAGGCCGCGCCTGAGGAAGCTCCATGTCGTCCGCCCCGCGAGGCTTGGCCCCTCGCGAGGGTCTTGGGTCTGTGTTGATAAAGATGGGCCGTGCTGGGCCCCCCCTTGAGCCACGCCGCAGGCCGCAGGCAGGCAAGTCTGGGGACCCCCGTTCCTAGAACACCGACATTTTCCCTCACATTAATTTGAGTGAAGAATCTTGTGCGGCTAACTTTGCTCAAGATTGCACCTCACTCCAAGAGGAGAATAAGACGTTGAAATCGCAAATAGAGAAAAGGTTTGTGTCATGCATTCAAGGGGAGAAAAACCTCAATGACCTCTTGAGCACCCAAAAGGAGTGTGTTGCCAAAGAGGGAATTGGGTTTGACCCTCTTCCAAGAAGAGGAGCAAAAACGAGAAGATCGGTCCAACTCCTCCCGCTCAACAAGAGGTAGTCTCTGTGCAAGAAGGGCACAATGAGAAGGAGAAGGAAAAAGGGAAAGTTAAGAATGACAATGTCACTAGGGAAAAAGCCATTCCCAAAGAGTTTTCCGGCTAGAACCATCCATGTTATGTCCTCATGAGAGGAAACGATGGATATACTTATGCTAAAAAAATTGGCACTAATTATGATGATTATGCTTGGACTATTTAGATTCTTAAGACGCTTGTTACTAACTCTCTAGGACCCATTGCAAAATGGGGACCTAAAAAGAATGCTAGATTCATGTAGGACTATACCTCCGGTGGAACATAATGGGTGATCGATAGTGGATGCACCAATCATATGACCAAAGAGAGGAAGATGCTTGTGGAGTTCGTTGATTCTCTCAAGGCCTCTTTAATCATTTCCTTTGGTGAAAATAGCAAGATAAAGGTACTGGGATATGGCAAGATGGTAATCTATAGTGACTCGTCACTTACGAATGCCATGCTTGTTCAATCGCTTCACTACAGTTTACATTCAACTATTCAATTGGCATGTGCCAATTATGGTGAATTCCATGTGACCGTATTTAAGAGGAGCAACCTCAAAGTGGTTGTTGTTGGGCATGTTGTAGACAACCTTTACGTGGTTGATTTCTCAAAAGAGGAAGCCCATCTTGCAACATGCCTAATGGTCAAGGCCGACATGGGGTGGCTTTGGCACCGACGGCTAGCCCACGTTGGCATGAGAAATTTACACGCTCTCTCAAGAGGGAGCATATCCTTGGACTAACCAATGTGTCTTTTGCCAAAGATCGTCCTTATGGTGCTTGCATTGCCGGAAAGCTACATGAAAAAGAACATTAGGTGAAGACTATCATTAACACGATGAGGTCCCTTGAGCTCCTTCACCTGGATCTCTTTGGACCTCCATCTTATGATAGCATGGGAGGGAGGAGGTATTGCCTTGTCATTGTCTATGATTGCACAAGATATACATGGTTGTTATTTCTGAAGACAAAAGATGAAACACAACACACCTTCATCAACTTTGCCAAAGAAGCTCAACATCCACATGGTTGTGAGATCAAGGCAATTCGAAGTGACAACTGTGGGTGTCAAAACCAGTAGATCTCGGGTAAGGGGTCCCGAACTGTGCGTCTAAGGATTGATGGTAACAGGAGACAAGGGACACAATGTTTTACCTAGGTTCGGGCCCTCTTGATGGAGCTAATACCCCTACGTACTGCCTGATTGACTTTGATGAGTATAGGGGTTACAAGAGTTCATCTACCACGAGATCGTAATGGCTAAACCTAATTGTCTAGCCTGTATGATTATGATTGCCTCTATAGACTAAACCCTCCGGTTTATATAGACACCGGAGGGGGCTAGGGTTGTACCAGTCAGTTTACAGAGAAAGGAATATTCCTATCCGCACGCTAAGCTTGCCTTCCATGCCAAGGAGAGTCCCATCCGGACACGGGAGGAAGTCTTCTGTCTTGTATCTTCATGGCCCATTAGTCCGGCCCACATCACATAGCCCGGATGCTCGAGAACCCCTTAATCCAAGACTCCCTCGGTAGCCCCTGAACCAGGCTTCAATGGTAATGTGTCCGGTGCGCAAATCGTCTTCGGCATTGCAAGGCGGGTTCCTCCTCTAAATACTTCAAAGTAGTCCTCGAACACAGAAAATGTGTCCGGCTCTGCAAGACGGGGACCACACATAGCCGCAAAGAGTAATATTTCACAAGTCCCATCTACTAACAACTTTTTGTAGTGAGACGTTACGCCCCTGCCCGGTCATTATTTCGAACCGTTTTTAGCCTCTCGCTCCATGTTTCGAGGTGCGGTTTTCTTTGGCACATCTTGTCGAAGCAGAGATCGTGTCCCCTTATTGCGGCATTCTCACTAATGCGGGCATGGTTAATCCCACCGCGCCATCCGCATGACCCTTGGTAATAGGCGAGTTTTAAGGCGAGTGGGGAGGCGCTTGATATTCACTGCCTTTATAAGAGGATAAGGATCCACTCTTTCACCCACGCCTTCTTCCTCTCCGCCCATCCGTTCTCGAGCTCCAGCGCCCAAGCTTCCATCCTTTCCACCTCCAAAAATCACTTTGACCATGTCCGGATCTGGAATGCAGGGCAAGTGGATGTCTCCTCAGTCATGGAGGGGAACATCATGGAGCTCCGGGAAGCAGGGTACTTGGCCCAGGGAATTGCCCACCGGCTTCCGGCCAAGGGGCAGATCGTCCCCACCCCGAAGCCCAACGAGAGGGTGGTATTCATCCCCCACTTCATCCGCGGGTTAGAATTTCCCCTCCACCCCTTCATCCATGGACTCATGTTCTACTACGGGCGAGATTTCCACGATCTAGCCCCGAATTCTTTCCTCGACATCTCGACATTCATTGTCGTGTGCGAGGCCTTCCTCCACATCCCACACCACTTCGGATTATTGATGACGATCTTCAATGTGAAGCCGAAAGTGGTGGATGGTCAACATGCAGAGTGCGGAGGTGCCATGGTGAGCAAACTATCCAATGTCACATGGCCCATCGGCACCTTTGTGGAAACCGTAAAGGGGTGGCAGCAGTAGTGGTTCTATGTCACTAAGCCCCGCAACAACACCTGGGCCGCGGCTCCCGAATTCAAGTCCGGGCCCTGATAACCCACAAATATAGGGGATCACAACAGTTTTCGATAAGTAAGAGTGTCGAACCCAACGAGGAGGTAAAGGTAGAACAAATATTCCCTCAAGTTCTATCGACCACCGATACAACTCTACACACACTTGATGTTCGCTTTACCTAGAACAAGTATGAAACTAGAAGTACTTTGTAGGTGTTGTTGGATAGGTTTGCAAGATAATAAAGAGTACGTAAATAAAAAGTAGGTGCTGTTTAGATAAAGAAACAATAAAGTAAATATAGCGAGTGTGGAAAAGTGGTGGTAGGAGTTGCCAAATTGCCTCTTAAGCAATTGACTACTTTACTAGACCGATAGCAAGTATCATGTGGGAGAGGCCACTGCTAGCATGTCATCCCTGACTTGGAATTCTATGCACTTATGATTGGAACTATTAGCAAGCATCCACAACTACTAATGTTCATTAAGGTAAAACCCAACCATAGCATTAAGATATATTGGTCCCCTTCAATCCCGTATGCATCAATTTCTATGCTAGGTTGAAGCTTCTGTCACTCTTGCCCTCCAATACATAGTCCTATCAACATACAACTAACCCTATGGTGTGATCCACGCGCGCGCTCATATGATGGGCACCAAAGGATAGCAACATAACCACAAGCAAATTAAATCAATCATAGCAATTCATCAACCACCAATAGGACAACGAAAATCTACTCAGACATCATAGGATGGCAACACATCATTGGATAATAATATGAAGCATAAAGCACCATGTTCAAGTAGAGGGTATAGCGGGTTGCGGGAGAGTGGACCGCTGTAGATAGAGGGGGGAAGGTGATGGAGATGTTGGTGAAGATGGCGGAGGTGTTGGTGTAGATCGCGGTGATGATGATGATGGCCACGGCGGCGTTCCGGCGCCACCGGAAGAGAAGGGGAGAGGGGGCCCTTCGTCTTCTTCTTCCTTGACCTCCTCCCTAGATGGGAGAAGGGTTTCCCCTTTGGTCCTCGGCCTCGATGGCATGGGAGGGGCGAGAGCCCCTCTGAGATTGGATCTATCTCTCTGTTTCTCTCTGGTTCTGCGTTCTGTTCTGGCTCTGTTTCACCGTTTCGTGTATATATGGAGATCCGTAACTCCGATTGGCCTGAAACCTTTGCCGTGATTTTTTTCCGAATATTAGCTTTCTTGCGGCAAAAGAAGAGCGGCAACTGCCTTAAGGTGGGCTCACGAAAGTAGGGGGCGCGCCCTAAGGGGGGCGCCCCCCTGCCTCGTGACCACCTCGGGCACTAGTTCGCATTGATTTTCCTTCCGAATTTTCCATATTTTCCAAAAATAAGCTCCGTTCGTTTTTATCCCGTTTGGACTCTATTTGATATGGATATTCTGCGAAAGCAAAAACACGCAACAGATAGGAACTGGCACTGGGCACTGGATCAATATGTTAGTCCCAAAAATAATATAAAAAGCTGCCAAAAAGTATATGAAAGTTGAATAATATTGGCATGGAACAATAAAATATTATAGATACGACGGAGACGTATCAGCATCCCCAAGCTTAATTCCTGCTCGTCCTCAAGTAGGTAAATAATAAAAAGATAATTTTTGATGTGGAATGCTACCTAGCATAATCTTGATCATATGTCTAATCATGGCATGAATATTGAGACACGAGTGATTCAAAGCAATAGTCTATCATTTGACATAAAAACAATAATACTTCAAGCCTACTAATAAAGCAATCATGTCCTTTCAAAATATCATGGTCAAAGAAAGTTATCCCTACAAAATCATATAGTCTGGCTATGCTCCATCTTCACCACACAAAATATTCACATCATGCACAACCCCGATGACAAGCCAAGCAATTGTTTCATACTTTTGACGTTCTCAAACCTTTTCAACTTTCACGCAATACATGAGCGTGAGCCATGGACATAGCACTATAGGTGGAATAGAATATGATGGTGGAGAAGACAAAAAGGAGAAGATAGTCTCACATCAACTAGGCGTATCAACGGGCTATGGAGATGCCCATCAATAGATATCAATGTGAGTGAGTAGGGCTTGCCATGCAACAGATGCACTAGAGCTATAAGTGTATGAAAGCTCTAACTGAAACTAAGTGGGTGTGCATCCAACTTGCTTGCTCATGAAGACCTCGGGCATTTGAGGAAGCCCATCATCGGAATATACAAGCCAAGTTCTATAATGAAAATTCCCACTAGTATATGAAAGTGATAACTCAAGAGACTCTCTATATGAAGAACATGGTGCTACTTTGAAGCACAAGTGTGGAAAAAGGATAGTAGCACTGCCCCTTCTCTCTTTTTCTCTCATTTTTTTTATTATTTATTATTTATTTATTTTTTGGTGGGCTTCTCTGGCCTCTTTTTTTTGGGCTTCTTTGGCCTCTTTTATTTTATTTGTAAAGTCCGGAGTCTCATCCCGAATTATGGGGGAATCATAGTCTCCATCATCCTTTCCTCACTAGGGCAATGCTCTAATAATGATGATCATCACACTTTTATTTACTTACAACTCAATATTACAACTCAATGTCTAGAACAAAGATATGACTCTGTATGAATGCCTCCGGTGGTGTACCGGGATGTGCAATGATCTAGCATAGCAATGACATCAAAAAATGGACAAGCCATGAAAACATCATGCTAGCTATCTTACGATCATGCAAAGCAATATGACAATGAATGCTCAAGTCATGTATATGATGATGATTAAAGTTGCATGGCAATATATCTCGGAATGGCTATGGAAATGCCATGCTAGGTAGGTATGGTGGCTATTTTGAGGAAGGTATATGGTGGGTTTATGGTACCGGCGAAAGTTGCACAGTACTAGAGAGGCTAGCAATGGTGGAAGGGTGAGAGTGTGTATAATCCATGGACTCAACATTAGTCATAAAGAACTCACATACTTATTGCAAAAATCTATTAGTCATCGAAACAAGTACTACGCGCATGCTCCTAGGGGGATAGATTGGTAGTAAAAGACCATCGATCGTCCCCGACCGCCACTCATAAGGAAGACAATCAATAAATAAATCATGCTCCGACTTCGTTACATAACGGTTCACCATACGTGCATGCTACAGGAATCACAAACCTCAACACAAGTATTTATACAATCCACAACTACCCACTAGCATGACTCTAATATCACCATCTTTATATCGCAAAACTATTGCAAGGAATCAAACATATCATATTCAGCGATCTACAAGTTTATGTAGGATTTTATGACTAACCATGTGAATGACCAATTCCTGTCATCTCTCTAAATAGATATAAGTGAAGCAATAGAGTTTAATTCTTTCTACAAAAGATATTCCCACGCTCTAACAAATATAAGTGAAGCAAAAGAGCATTCTACAAATGGCGGTTGTCTAAGAGAAACAGGCAATCCAAACTTCAAATGATATAAGTGAAGCACATGAAGCATTCTATAAAGCCATACTCAAAAAATATAAGTGAAGTTCAAATAGCATTCTATAAATCAACCAAGGACTATCTCATACCAGCATGGTGCATAAAAATAAAAATAAAAACCTAAATGCAAAAGACGCTCCAAGACTTGCACATCTCGCATGAACGAAACGAATCCGAAAAACATACCGATATTTATTGAAGAAAGAGGGGATGCCTCCCCAGCATCCCCAAGCTTAGACGCTTGAGTCTCCTTGAATATTTACTTGGGGTGCCTCGGGCATCCCCGAGCTTGAGCTCTTGCCTTTCTTCCTTCTTCTCACATCAAAACCTTCTCGATCATCGAACACTTCATCCACACAAAACTTCAACAGAAAACTCGGTAAGATCTGTTAGTATAATAAAGCAAATCACTACTCTAGGTACTGTTGCAAACCAATTCATTTTTTGTTTTTGCATTGTGTCTACTGTAATATAACTTTTTTCATGGCTTAATCCACTGATATAAATTGATAGTTTCATCAAAACAAGCCAACTATGCATCAAAAACAGAATCTGTCTAAAACAGAACAGTCTGTAGCAATCTGAACATTCACCATACTTCTGTTACTTCAAAAATTCTACCAAAATTAGGAAAAATAAAAAAAATTATAGGAAGACAGTGCAAAAAGAATCAGAACCATTTGACGTTCCAGCTAAAAATGTAAAATCGCACACTACAGCCAAAGTTTCTGTCCTGCACCGTACAAACCATCAAGCAAATGTAAACATCCTAAAGGCAAACCTTGGCACATTATTTTTATAATACAATGGAATTGTACAAGGGGATAATTATTTTTTTGAAAGGTTTCTGTAATTAAGATTCACAAAGTTCCCATGGGCATGAACAAAGTTCAAGGACGTCCCCCACTTTCACAATGCTCGTCTCTCTCACTTTCACTTTTCTTTTAGAAAAAGTTTTGGGTTCCCCTCTTTATTTTTGTTGTTTTTAAACTATATGAAAGCACTCAACAGAAATAAATGACTCTCTAAAACTTCCGGGTTGTCTCCCTGGTAGCGCTTTCTTTAAAGCCATTAAGCTAGGCATGTAGTGCTCAAGTAATGGATCCACCCGAATCCCAAGGTATATCAAAGCCAATTTTAATTAACAATGATTTTTAATTTAGTGGTGAGCACAAGGTAACATATATCATGTAATGATGAAGTCTAACTCCCTTCCTATGCATCGGCATGTCATAAAAGAACAATTCATGCACACACAGTAAAGGCCACTGCATAGTATAAACAGTTTCTTGCAATTTTATCGTATTGGAAACATAGAGAGGTGGAGATATAGTTCCTCTCTCATAATAATTGCAAGTAGGAGCAGCAAGTACATGCATATTATATCTATCAAAATCATCATGTGCAAAGGTAAAAGGCAACCCATCAATATAATCCTTAATAAGTGCAAACTTCTCCGATATAGTGTAGTTGGGAGAATTCAAAAAGATAATAGGACTATCTTGCATGGGTGCGATAGCAACAATTTCATGTTTAACATAAGGAATTATAGCAAGTTCATCTCCATAAGCATCATTCATATTGGCATCTTGGCCACAAGCATAGCAAGCATCATAAAAAAGGGATATTTCAAAAGAATCATAGGGATCATAACAGTCATCATAGCAATCATCCTGCGGTAAGCACGAAGGGGAATTAAACAATGTATGAGTTGAAGAGTTACTCTCATTATAAGGTGGGCACGGGTGATCAATCTGCTCTTCCTCCTTTTGTTCTTTGCTCTCTTCCTCATCGTTTTCATCCAATGAGCTCACAGTTTCATCAATTTCTTCTTCCATAGACTCCTGCAAAATATTAGTCTCTTCTTGGACAGCGGAGACTTTCTTAATAAGTGCATTAATTTCATAATTGTATTCATAATTCTCATAGCAATATTTGAGGATAGCTAAATTTTCAGGTCTATAAACGGCATCATCAAAATCTTCAAACTCTTTAAACATAGATTCAATTTCATAAGCACCCTTAAAAGCAACAAATTCTTCTATTTGTTCCACATCATAGTAATCATAAATACCTCTAGCATAAGAAGCCAAGGTTTCATTATCATTAAATTTGCATGAAAAGGGGAGGTGTGGAGAATTCATCCTAGAGCAACAAGTATAATCATATTCCGAGCATAGTTGTCTAGCATACCACTTCAATATATAAATTTGATCCCATAATAGTTTCCCTTTTTGTGTCAAGTGATAATCCCTAAAGTATTCACGTTGATCCAACGTTACTCCCATTACATAACTAAATGGGGTTTTCTCAGGATTATTAAAGTAGTAGATAATATCTTTCACATAACCAGCATCGAGGGTTTTAGGAGGTTCCCCATCTCCATGAGCAGAAAGTACACCTAATTTTTTTGGTATTTCGTGTTCCATATCCATAACTAAAGATAAAGAGCAACTAAGAACATCAAATAAAAATTACTTAGTGATAAAGCAAACAAGCACACACGAGAATATTCACCCCACGCTATTGCTCCCCGGCAACGGCGCCAGAAAAAGGTCTTGATAACCAAAAGTATAGGGGATCACAACAGTTTTCGATAAGTAAGAGTGTCGAACCCAACGAGGAGCTAAAGGTAGAACAAATATTCCTTCAAGTTCTATCGACCACCGATACAACTCTACGCACACTTGATGTTCGCTTTACCTAGAACAAGTATGAAACTAGAAGTACTTTGTAGGTGTTGTTGGATAGGTTTGCAAGATAATAAAGAGTACGTAAATAAAAAGTAGGGGCTGTTTAGATAAAGAAACAATATAGTAAATATAGCGAGTGTGGAAAAGTGGTGGTAGGAGTTGCGAAATTGCCCCTTAAGCAATTGACTACTTTACTAGACCGATAGCAAGTATCATGTGGGAGAGGCCACTGCTAGCATGTCATCCCTGACTTGGAATTCTATGCACTTATGATTGGAACTATTAGCAAGCATCCACAACTACTAATGTTCATTAAGGTAAAACCCAACCATAGCATTAAGATATATTGGTCCCCCTTCAATCCCGTATGCATCAATTTCTATGCTAGGTTGAAGCTTCTGTCACTCTTGCCCTCCAATACATAGTCCTATCAACATACAACTAACCCTATGGTGTGCTCCACGCGCGCGCTCATATGATGTGTTGGAAATATGCCCTAGAGGAAATAATAAATTGGTGATTATTATATTGCCTTGTTCACGATAATCGTTTATTATCCATGGTAGAATTGTATTGATAGGAAACTCAGATACATGTGTGGATACATAGACAACACCATGTCCGTAGTAAGCCTCTAGTTGACTAGCTCGTTGATCAATAGATGGTTACGGTTTCCTGACCATGGACATTGGATGTCGTTGATAACGGGATCACATCATTAGGAGAATGATGTGATGGACAAGACCCAATCCTAAGCCTAGCACAAGATCGTGTAGTTCGTATGCTAAAGCTTTTCTAATGTCAAGTATCATTTCCTTAGACCATGAGATTGTGCAACTCCCGAATACCGTAGGAGTGCTTGGGTGTGCCAAACGTCACAACGTAACTGGGTGGCTATAAAGGTGCACTATGGGTATCTCCAAAAGTGTCTATTGGGTTGGCACGAATCAAGACTGGGATTTGTCACTCCGTGTAACAGAGAGGTATCTCTAGGCCCACTCAGTAGGACATCATCATAATGTGCACAATGTGACCAAGGAGTTGATCACGGGATGATGTGTTACGGAACGAGTAAAGAGACTTGCCGGTAACAAGATTGAACAAGGTATCGGGATACCGACGATCGAATCTCAGGCAAGTATCGTACCGATAGACAAAGGGAATTGTACGGGATTGATTGAATCCTTGACATCATGGTTCATCCAATGAGATCATCGTGGAGCATGTGGGAACGGACATGGGTATCCAGATCCCGCTGTTGGTTACTGACCGGAGAGTTGTCTCGGCCATGTCTGCATGACTGCCGAGCCCCTAGGGTCTACACACTTAAGGTTCGATGACGCTAGGGTTATAGGGAATAGATGTACGTGGTTACCGAATGTTATTCGGAGTCCTGGATGAGATCCCAGACGTCATGAGGAGTTCCGGAATGGTCCGGAGGTAAAGATTTATATATGGGAAGTCATCAAACGGTCACCGGAATAATTCGGGGGGTTACCGGTATTGTACCGGGACCACCAAAGGGGTTCCGGGGGTCCACCTGCCCAGGAGGGCCCTATGGGCTGTGTGTGGAGAGGGACCAGCCCCTTAGTGGGCTGGGTGCTTCCCCCCCTAGGGCCCATGCGCCTAGGGTTTAGGGGAACCCTAAAGGGGGGCGCCCCCTTGCCTTGGGGGGCAAGGTAACCCCCCTGGCCACCGCCCCCTCCTCAGATTGGATCTGAGGGGGCCGGCCTCCCTCTCCCTTGCCCCTATATATATGTGGGGGTGGGAGGGCAGCCGCACCCCAAGTTCTGGCGCAGCCCTCCCCCTCTCCCAAGTCCTCCTCCTGTCCCGCGGTGCTTGGCGAAGCCCTGCAGGATTGCCACGCTCCTCCACCACCACGCCGTCGTGCTGCTGCTGGATGGAGTCTTCCCCAACCTCTCCTTCTCCCCTTGGTGGATCAAGGCGTGGGAGACGTCACCTGGCTGCACGTGTGTTGAACACGGAGGCGCCGTTGTTCGGCGCTTAGATCGGAATCAACCGTGATCTGAATCACTGCGAGTACGACTCCTTCATCCGCGTTCTTGCAACGCTTCCGCTTAGCGATCTACAAGGGTATGTAGATGCACTCCCCTTCCCCTTGTTGCTAGATTACTCCATAGATTGATCTTGGTGATGCGTAGAAAATTTTAAATTTCTGCTACGATCCCCAACAGTGGCATCATGAGCTAGGTCTATGCGTAGTTTCTATGCACGAGTAGAACACAAGTTGTTGTGGGCGTCGATTTTGTCAATTTACTTGCCGGTACTAGTCTTATCTTGATTCGGCGGCATCGTGGGATGAAGCGGCCCGGACCGACCTTACACGTACTCTTACGTGAGACAGGTTCCACCGACTGACATGCACTAGTTGCATAAGGTGGCTAGCGGGTGTCTATCTCTCCCACTTTAGTCGGATCGGATTCGATGAAAAGGGTCCTTATGAAGGGTAAATAGAAATTGGCATATCACGTTGTGGTTTTGGCGTAGGTAAGAAACGTTCTTGCTAGAAACCTATAGCAGCCACGTAAAAAATTTGCAACAACAATTAGAGGACGTCTAACTTGTTTTTGCAGCATATGCCTTGTGATGTGATATGGCCAAAAGGATGTGATGAATGATATATGTGATGTATGAGATTGATCATGTTCTTGTAATAGGAATCACGACTTGCATGTCGATGAGTATGACAACCGGCATGAGCCATAGGAGTTGTCTTAATTTATTTATGACCTGCGTGTCAACTTAAATGTCATGTAATTACTTTACTTTATTGCTAAACCGTTAGCCATAGTAGTAGAAGTAATAGTTGACGAGACGACTTCATGAAGACACGATGATGGAGATCATGGTGTCATGCCGGTGACAATGATGATCATGGCACCCTGAAGATGGAGATCAAAAGGAGCAAAATGATATTGGCCATATCATGTCACTATTTGATTGCATGTGATGTTTATCATGTTTTACATCTTAGGGTCAGTTCTTTTGCTAGCTTTTTTGTGCTTCCAGAATAAGATGTCCCCTACCCAGCTTATTCTAGAAACCCAACCAAATTTTCTTTTTAGAAGCCTACTAGTCAAGTCTTAACTACTAGGCTTCTAAAAAAATAAATTTGGTTGGGCTTCTAGAATAAGCTGGGTAGAGGGCAGCTTTTTACAGCTTATTCTAGAAGCCATGAAAAGAACTAGACCTTATTTGCTTAGAACGACGGTAGCTTAAATAAGATGATCCCTCGCAATAATTTCAAGAAAGTGTTCCCCCTAACTGTGCACCGTTGCGAAGGTTCGTTGTTTCGAAGCACCACGTGATGATCGGGTGTGATAGATTCTAACGTTCGAATACAACGGGTGTAAGCCAGATTTACACACGCAATACACTTAGGTTGACTTGACGAGCCTAGCATGTACATACATGGCCTCGGAACACGAAAGATCGAAAGGTTGAACATGAGTCGTATAGAAGATACGATCAACATGAAGATGTTCACCGATGATGACTAGTCCGTCTCACGTGATGATCAGACACGACCTAGTTGACTCGGATCATGTATCACTTAGATGACTAGAGGGATGTCTATCTGAGTGGGAGTTCATTAAATAATTTGATTAGATGAACTTAATTATCATGAACATAGTCTAAATTGTCTTTGCAAATATGTTGTGGATAAATAGCTCACGCTTTAGCTCCCTGTGTTAATACATTCCTAGAGAAAAGACTAAGGTGAAAGATATTGTAAGCATTGACGCGGACTAGGTCCGTTGCCTGAGGAGTGTCCTCACTGCTACACAGAAGGCTTATGTCTTTGATGCACCGCTCGGTGTGCCAACCCCTCCAGCGTCGTCTGTGGATGTTATGAACATCTGACAGATACGTCCTGATGACTACTTGATAGTTAAGTGCACCATACTTTACGGCTTAGAATCGGGATTCCAATGACGTTTTGAACGCCATAGAACATATGAGATGTTCCAAGAGGTGAAATTGGGATTTCAGGCTCATGCCCATATTGAGAGGTATGAGACCTCTGACAAGTTCTTTGCCTACAAGATGGAGGAGAATAGCTCAGCTAGTGAGCATGTGCTCAGAATGTCTGGGTGCTACAATCACTTGAATCAAGTGGGAGTTAAACTTCCAGATAAGATAGTGATTGATAGAGTTCTCTAGTCACTATCACTAAGCTACTAGATCTTCGTGATGAACTATGACATGCAAGGGATGGAGATGATCCCGGAGCTGTTCGCGGTGCTTAAGACCGCAAAAGGTAGAAATCAAGAAGGAGCATCAAGTGTTGATGGTTTAACAAGACCACTGGTTTCAAGAAGGGCAAGGGCTAGAAGGGAAATTTCATGGATGGCAAACCAGTTGCCGCTCCAGTGAAGGAACCCAAGGTTGAACCCAAACTCGAGACTAAGTGCTTCTATTGTAAGGGGAACGGTCACTGGTAGCGGAACTACCCCAAATGCATGGTAGATAAGAAGGCTGGCAACTTCAACAAAGTATATATGTGTTATTAAGTGTACCTCACTAGTACTCCTGGTAGCACCTGGGTATTAGATACCGGTTCAGTTGCTATTATTGGTGACTTGAAGCAAAAGCTACGGACTAAACGGAGATTGGCTAAGGGCGAGGTGACGATGTGTGTTGGAAGTGTTTCCAAAGTTGATGAGATCACCATCGCATGCTCCATCTGCCTTCGGGATTAGTATTGAACCTAGATAAATGTTATCAGGTGTCTACGTTGAGCATGAATATGATTAGATCATGTTCATTGCAATACGGTTATTCATTTAAGTTAGAGAATAATGGTTATTCTGTTTACATGAATAATACCTTTCATGGTCATGCACCCTATGTGAATGGTTCATTGAATCTCGGTCGTGGTAATACACATGTTCACGCCAAAAGATGTAGAGTTAATAATGATAGTACCACTTACTTGTGGCACTGCCACTTAGGTCATTTTGGCATAAAATGCATGAAGAAACTCCATACTGATGGATGTTTAGAGTCAGTTGATTTTGAATCGCTTGACAACATGCGAGCCATGCCTCATGGGCAGGATGACTAAGATCCCGTTTTTAGGTACAATGAAACAGGCAAGTGACTTGTTGGAAATCATACATGCTGATGCGTGTGATCCAATGAGAATTGAAGCGTGCGATGGATATCGCTATTTTCTCATCTTCACTGACGATTTGAGTAGATATAGGTATATTTACTTAATGAAGCACAAGTCTGAAAATGTTTGAAAAGTTCAAGCGATTTCAGAGTGAAGTTAAGAATCATCATAACAAAGAAGATCATGTTCCTATGACCTGATCAAAGGGGGATTTTCTGAGTTATGAGTTTGGCAATCACTTAAGACATTGTGGAATTGTTTCATAGTTGAAGCCACCTGGAACACCACAGGGTAATGGTGTGTCCAGACGTCGTAATCGAACCTTATGAGATATGGTGCGATCTATGATGTCTCTTACCGATCTACCGTTTTCATTTTGAGGATATGCGTTAGAGACAGCTGCATTCACTTTAGATAGGACACCATCTAAGTCCGTTGAGACGACGTCGTATGAATATGGTTTGGCAAGAAACAAAAGTTGTCGTTTCTTAATGTTTGGGGCTACGATGCTTAAGGCTTCAGCCGGAGAAGCTCGAACCCAAAAGCTGACAAACACATCTTAATAGGATACCCAAAGGTGACAGATGGGTATATCTTCTATCTCAGATCCAAGGGCAAATTTTTTGTCGCTAAGAACGGGTCCTTTCTCGAGAAGGAGTTTCTCTCGAAAGAATTGAGTGGGAGGAAGATAGAACTTGATGAGGTTGCCGAACCTTTACTTCAACCAGAGTGATGCAACACAGAAATATTTTTTCTGTGGCGCCTACGTCTGTTGAAGAGGAAGTTAATGATAGTGATCATGAAGCTTCGGATCAAGTTGCTATCGAACCTCGTAGGTCAACAAGGATATGTACTACTCCTGAGTGGTACGGTAATCCTGTCTTAGATATCATGTTGTTAGACTACAATGAACCTACGAGCTATGGAGAAGCGATGGTGGGCCCGTATTCCGACAAATGGTTAGAAGCCATGAAATCCGAGATAGGATCCATGTATCAGAACAAAGTATGGACTTTGGTGGGCTTGCCCGATGATCGGCAAGCCATTGAGATAAATGGATCTTTAAGAAGAAGACGGACGTGGGCGGTAATGTTACTGTCTATGAAGCTCGACTTGTGGGAAAGAGTCTTTTCACAAGTTCAAGGAATTGACTACAATGAGAATTTCTCACCCGTAGCGATGCTTAAGTCCGTCGAAATCATGTTAGCATTAGCTATATTTTTCGATTATGAAATCTGACAGATGGATGTCAAAAACAAGTTTTCTTACCAGTTTTCATAAGAAAAAGTTGTATGTGATACAATAAAAGGTTTGGTCAATCCTAAGGATGCTAACAGGTATGCTGGCTCCAGCAATCCTTCTATGGACTAGAGCAAGCATCTCGGAGTCGGAATATATGCTTTGATGGAGTGATCAAAGCTTTTAGGTTTATACAATGTTTGCTAGAAACTTGTATTTACAAGAAAGTGAGTGGGAGCACTACAACATTTCTGATAAGTATATGTGGATGACATATTGTTGATTCGAAATAATGTAGAATTTCAGGAAAGCATAAACGGTTGTTTGAAGAGTGATTTTCAAAGGAAGACCTGGATAAAGCTGCTTACATATTGGCCATCAAGATCTATAGAGATAGATCAAGACGCCTGATGATACTTTCAAAGAACGCACACCTTGACATGTTTTTGAAGGAGTTCAAAATAAATCAGTCAAAGAAGGGATTCTTACCTGAGTTGTAAGGTGTGAGGTTGAGTAAGACTCAAAGATTGACCACGGTAGAAGAAAGAGGAAGGACGAAGGTCGTCCCCTATGCTTTTGTCATAGGCTCTATGCGGTATGCCATGCTGAGGACCGCACCAGATGTGTGCCTTGCCACATGTCTGGCAAGAGGGTACAAAGGTGATCTAGGAGTGGATCACCAGATAGCGGTCAAAATTATCCTGAGAGGAATAAGGAAATGTTTCTCGGTTATGGAGGTGATAAAGAGTTCGACGTAAAGAGTTATGTCGATGCAAGCTTAACACCTATTCGGATAGCTCTGAGTAGAGATACCGGATACGTATAATGGAGCAACAATTTGGAATAGCTCCATGTGGAACGTGGTTGCAGCATCTATGATATGACATAAAGTTTTGCGAAATAGATAGGGATCTGAATATTGCAGACCCGTTGACTACAACCTCTCTCACAAGCATAACATGATCAAACCCAGAACTCATTGAGTGTTAATCACATAGTGATGTGAACTAGATTATTGAGTCTAGTAAACTCTTTGGATGTTGGTCACATGGCGATGTGACCTGTGAGTGTTAATCACATGGCGATGTGAACTAGATTATTGACTCTAGTGCAAGTGGGAGACTGTTGGAAATATGCCCTAGAGGCAATAATAAATTGGTTATTATTATATTTCCTTGTTCATGATAATCGTCTATTATCCATGCTAGAATTGTATTGATAGGAAACTCAGATACATGTGTGGATAAATAGACAACACCACGTCCCTAGTAAGCCTCTAGTTGACTAGCTCGTTGATCGATAGATGGTTACGGTTTCCTGACCATGGACATTGGATGTCGTCAATAACGGGATCACATCATTAGGAGAATGATGTGATGGACAAGACCCAATCCTAAGCCTAGCACAAGATCGTGTAGTTCGTATGCTAAAGCTTTTCTAATGTCAAGTATCATTTCCTTAGACCATGAGATTGTGCAACTCCCAGATATCGTAGGAGTGCTTTGGGTGTGCCAAATGTCACAACGTAACTGGGTGGCTATAAAGGTGCACTACGGGTATCTCCGAAAGTGTCTGTTGGGTTGGCACAAATCGAGACAGGGATATGTCACTCTGTGTAACGGAGAGGTATCTCTGGGCCCACTTGGTAGGACGTCATCATAATGTGCACAATGTGACCAAGGAGTTGATCATGGGATGATGTGTTACGGAACGAGTAAAGAGACTTGCCGGTAACGAGATTGAACAAGGTATCGGGATACCGACAATCGAATCTCGGGCAAGTATCATACCGATAGACAAAGGGAATTGTATACGGGATTGATTGAATCCTTGAATTCATGGTTCATCCGATGAGATCATCGTGGAGCATGTGGGAACCGACATGGGTATGCAGATCCTGCTTTTGGTTATTGACCGAAGAGTTGTCTCGGCCATGTTTGCATGACTCCCGAGCCCGTAGGGTCTACACACTTAAGGTTCGATGATGCTAGGGTTATAGGGAATAGATGTACGTGGTTACTGAATGTTATTCGGAGTCCCGGATGAGATCCCGGAGGTCACGAGGAGTTCCGGAATGGTCCGGAGGTAAAGATTTATATATGGGAAGTCATCATACGGTCATCGGAATAATTTGGGGGTTACCGGTATTGTACCGGGACCACCAAAGGGGTTCCGGGGGTCCACCGGGAGGGTCCACCTGCCCCGGAGGGCCCTATGGGCTGTGTGTGGAGAGGGACCAGCCCCTTAGTGGGCTGGGCGCCTCCCCCTAGGCTCCATGCGCCTAGGGTTTAGGGGAACCCTAAAGGGGGGCGCCCCTTGCCTTGGGGGGCAAGGTAACCCCCCTGGCCGCTGCCCCCTCCTCAGATTGGATCTGAGGGGGGTGACCCCCCTCTCCCTTGCCCCTATATATATGTGGGGGGTGGGAGGGCAGCTGCACCCCATGTTCTGGCGCAGCCCTCCCGCTCTACCTAGTCCTCCTCCTCTCCCGCGGTGCTTGGCGAAGCCCTGCAGGATTGCCACGCTCCTCCTTCACCACCACGCCGTCGTGCTGCTGCTAGATGGAGTCTTCCCCAACCTCTCCTTCTCCCCTTGCTGGATCAAGGCATGGGAGACGTCACCGGGCTACACGTGTGTTGAACGCGGAGGCGCCGTTGTTCGGCGCTTAGATCGGAATCAACCGCGATCTGAACGCTGCGAGTACGACTCCTTCATCCGCGTTCTTGCAACGCTTCCGCTTAGCAATCTACAAGGGTATGTAGATGCACTCCCCTTCCCCTCGTTGCTAGATTAGTCCATAGATTGATCTTGGTGATGCATAGAAAATTTTAAATTTCTACTACGATCCCCAACATGATGGGCACCAAAGGACAGCAACATAACCACAAGCAAATTAAATCAATCATAGCAATTCATCAACCACCAATAGGACAACAAAAATCTACTCACACATCATAGGATGGCAACACATCATTGGATAATAATATGAAGCATAAAGCACCATGTTCAAGTAGAGGGTACATCGGGTTGCGGGAGAGTGGACCACTGTAGATAGAGGGGGGAAGGTGATGGAGATGTTGGTGAAGATGGTGGAGGTGTTGGTGTAGATCGCGGTGATGATGATGATGGCCACGGCGGCATTCCGGCGCCACCGGAAGAAAAGGGGAGAGGGGGCCCCTTCGTCTTCTTCTTCCTTGACCTCCTCCCTAGATGGGAGAAGGGTTTCCCCTCTGGTCCTTGGCCTCCATGGCATGGGAGGGGCGAGAGCCCCTCCGAGATTGGATCTATCTCTCTGTTTCTCTCTGGTTCTGCGTTCTCTTCTGGCTCTGTTTCACCGTTTCGTGTATATATGGAGATCCGTAACTCCGATTGGCCTGAAACCTTTGCCGTGATTTTTTTCTGAATATTAGCTTTCTTGCGGCAAAAGAAGAGTGTCAACCACCTTACGGTGGGCTCACGAGGGTAGGGGGCGCGCCCTAAGGGGGGGCGCCCCCCTGCCTCGTGACCACCTCGGGCACTGGTTCGCGTTGATTTTCCTTCTGAATTTTCCATATTTTCCAAAAATAAGCTCCGTCCATTTTTATCCCGTTTGGACTCCGTTTGATATGGATATTTTGCGAAACCAAAAACATGCAACAGACAGGAACTGGCACTGGGCACTGGATCAATATGTTAGTCCCAAAAATAATATAAAAAGTTGCCAAAAAGTATATGAAAGTTGAATAATATTGGCATGGAACAATCAAAAATTATAGATATGACGGAGACGTATCAGGCCCCCAATGCGGCTTACCTCCTGGCTAAAAAAGAGCCTAGATTGGTCGTCATCAGACGAGATATCAGCGCTGCAGGCACGCATCAAGAGCATGGTGGACAAGAACATCAAGCTTGTCAATGTGATCTAGGTGATGCTTTTTCGCCGGATCCTTCCCTGCCAAAGCCGGACTTGCCATTTGTGGGAGTTTGATCCGGCCAAGCACCAGACCTTGCGATAGTTCTTCGGCTCCACGCTCGAAGGTATCTGGAAGGTGCTTTTCAAGGCTAATCAGACATGGCCGCAGACGTCTGAGGACCGCAGATACGACCTAACCCATCTAGCCAGTCTGGTAAGTTCTTCATACTTCAAGGTGTATCTCTTCCTGTGCATTCAAGGAAGATGTCTAAGTTTCTCCATTTGTCTTTTCAGATCTAGATAAAGAAGGCGGAGTGGATCCAATGTCCGGCTCCGCTACCCGAAAACCCAGCTATCCTGCTCCTGACAAAGATGTTGGTTCCGGCGCCCTACTAGGCACTGGAGAAGAAGGCCAAGAAGGAGGGCCAGGAGACAAGAAGCGGCCTCCGCCGTAAAGGCACTTCAAACGCAACATCCGAAGACGCTGAAACCCACTCCTCCCCCGCCAAGAATGACGATGAGGAGGAGGAAAGTAATTCTCCCCCCGAGGGGGGAAGGAAGAAAAGGGAGGCCTCCACAGCTCTGGAGGAAGAGGCGGAGGCGTCCAAGAAAGGGAGAGTCTCCCTTGCGGACGCTTCCGGATCGGACACCGACAACAGCCCTGAGTAGCGTCTCAGGAAGAAGCCCCTGGCCAGATCGTAAGTACTCAAAGGTACTTACACACATATATATCCAGCTCCTTGACTTCGTGGTTTTAATATGTTGAATCATGTGCTGCTGTCCGGCTCTCGCCCACCTCTAGCGATCCTCATCTTCGGGGAATTCGCTGGATCCAAATGTGATGGAAAGCGGTTCGGTTCCGCCGGCCTCCTCCCCCAAGACTACGGACGATGTCGAAGTGTTGTCCCGAAGGACCCTCCCGGGCCAGGGAGAGGTACAGGAGGCCGCCGAGGTGGTGCCAGAGGGTAATACCTCGTCCGCCGGACACATGAGGGAGGAGATCCCCCTGGAGACTGACGATGGGGGCCATATCCAATTCGGCCCCCAGCCGAATACTATTCCGGAGGCCCGTACGGCTCCGGAATCAGGTACGAAGCCTCCTTCGAAAGAAGGAGGTGCACCTATTCCGCCGGTGACCTCTGTCCATCCGGAGGCACCGGATACTCTATTGGACGCGCTCCAAGGTGCTTCCATTGTAGAAGAACACCGTATCTTATGGGTACGGTGGTTGAGAGGGTTCAGTCCGCTAAGAGCGGACTGACCGAAGCCTGCGCCAGCCTTCTAACAGGCTTTGAGGTACGTGACGCAATTATGCAAAAAGAACACCGTAGTACAGACAGTAGCCCCTAAGACTCTTTCCGGTGTTCGAAAAGAAAGGCCGGATAGAGGATTGAATAATTTTTGTAAGAGACTAATCATATTTGTTTGTGCGAATAAGCAGGCGTCGATGCTGGCTGCGGCCTCCCATTCTGTCAAAGTAGCTGAACTGAAGCAGAGGCTGGAGCAGGCTGATGAAGAGCTCGGCCATGTCAAAAAACAGCTTGAGGACAAGCAAGGTACGCAATGGCCTATTCAGATCTTTAAAATGGTAAGAATTGTTTGTGTTGATCACGTTAATATGATGCTTCATAGGAGCTGCGGCCGAGGTGGAGTCCCTCCAGAAGGCTCTGAGCGAGGCCCAGAAGAAGGCGGAGAAGGAACAAGCCGCCCGCAAGAAACACGAGTCAAGGGTCGGGGAGGTTCAGCAGGAGCTCAAGGACGTCGTAAAGAAGTGCGAGTCCTTGGAACGCAAGATTGCGGACCAAGAGTCCAAACTTGCTAAGGCCCGCCAAAGCGCACAAGAGGCCTGGGTTGAAGCCCAAGGTGCCCTCTGGGAAGTCCAGGAGGCCAAGAAAATTGCGGCTGGTAAGACCTTTATTATGCAGAGCAAATTTGTGAAGAAAAGGTACCTCTTACTGACCCAGATTTTGAGTTCTTCGGGAGCGTTTGCAGATCTGCCTCGCAGTGTTGCTAATGCTGCGGAGTTCTTCCAAGCCAAAGAGGGGAGCTCATCAGAGAAGCTGTTCTGGTCGCAATACCTTGGGACAGAGCATCCAGTGGCCCTCAACGATCAGCTGAAACAGCTGTCCGAACTGCATAGGGTGGCCGGATTGGCCATGAAGGATTTAATAATCCGTCTATGGCCTACTGAAGCCATGCCCAGCAGCCACTTCAGGCTCGTGAAGCGGCATGTCGATGCCTGCCCTCGGCTTGATGCCATAAAATGATATGTCTACATCGAAGGTGCACGAATGGCCTTCGCCCGCGTCAAGGTACAGTGGGCGAAGATGAACGCCGTCAAGCTTGCGACCGAGGGGGCGCCTGAGGGAAAAGAGCACCACACGCCCGAGCGCTATTTTGATGACATCCTGGAAGGATCCCGCATTGTAGCGGGCCAGTGTGCGAAAGACATTATGTTTGAATGAATGTATTCGTGTTTATCCAGTCCTGTGTTATGGAACAAAGCCTATATGTAATATATTGCTTGTTATTTTTTGAAAATATGTCACCCTCACTTAGCCATAGGAGTTTGACAAATAGGAGTGTAGGCGCATCCCCTAGTTTGTTTATCCGGACTAGGGGATGTAAACACCTGATCGGGTGGAAGCCGATCCGTCGCATAATGCCGAAAAAATTGCAAAAGATTTTAGCCACCAAATAGCTGACCAGCTCTCGCCGCATCATGACAGTCAATTTTCGGCATTCTCTACTGAGGTGTTTATCCAGATGAACTAGAAACACAATTGCAGTAGTTCTCCCTTTACTACCCTAGCTGATAAAACGGAACGTAAGGTAGCAAGCATAGGAGCCGGGCAACCCAACTATTGACCAAAGACATGATTCGGAGCCGATGCATATAATGCAATATTCGGAGCGCCTAATTGTACTGTAAAAAGTGTTCAGACATGTTGCCAACATATGGAGCGCAATGGAGCCCCTAGCGAGTTAAGTCGTACCAAAGTGTACGGGTGCAATTGATAAAAATAGTTTAATATAATAAAGGAGAAAGCCAATGCCACATATGTTGGGCCGCAAACTGTTTCCATTATAATTTGATTGATACGTCAAAGTGTATTTGTACAAATAAGGCGATAAGAAACCGGGCTATTTAACATGCCGAGGCCAAGGGGAAGCTGCGTGCGGGTCCTGCAAATAGGCAAAGTGATCGTCAAGAAGATCATCTAGATGCTTCTGCCACATGTCTATGTTGCTTGCCTCCTTGGTATATTTATCCTTCGAAAGGATCGATGATGAGGCCGTCATGAGAGGCCTATGGAAAAGAAACCTGAAAAGAAAAAAAGAAAAAGGGAAAGTATGAGTGCCAGGGTACGGTTGAGCCGTATCGTGGACCATGATCGAGTTATGCCTCTGTCTTTGCCCATGGTATTTTTAGTGCATAGTTATGTACACGCGGTACATACGCCGCAGTTCGGTCGGGACTGAGACGGAGGCCAAATTGCTAGTCCGACTCCTGACAAGCCGGACTGTCATGCTGCGGAGCAATCCGGACTCGTTTAATAGTGTCCGGGGGCTTGGCCGCCGAATTGATGTTCTGCTTGATAAGGCCGCCTTGTACTTCCGCTGCCAGGGCCACGGTGTGGTCCTCGATATGGAGGGAGCATTCCATGTTTCCGTTGACTGTTATGACACAGCGCGGCCTGGGCATCTTAAGTTTGAGATAGGCATTGTGCGGCACCGCATTGAAGCGAGCAAATGTGGTTCGTTTGAGTAGTGCGTGATAGCCACTGCGGAAGGGGACGATGTCGAAGATCAAGTCTTCGCTTCAGAAGTTGTCCAGCGATCCGAAGACGACTTCTAATGTGATTGAGCCCGTGCAACGGGCCGCTACACCTGGTATTACTCCTTTAAAGGTAGTTTTGCTGGGCTTGATCCTTGACGGATCGATGCCCATCTTGCGGACTGTGTCCTGATAGAGCAGGTTAAGGCTGCTGCCACCGTCCATGAGGACCCGCGTGAGGTGGAATCCATCAATGATTGGGTCGAGGACCAGTGTGGCTGAGCCGCCGTGACGAATACTGGTCGGATGGTCCCTGCGATCGAAAGTGATCGGACAGAATGATCATGGATTGAATTTTGGGGCAACTGGCTCTATCGCATAGACGTCCCTGAGTGCGTGTTTTGCGCTCCCTCTTGGGGATATGAGTAACGTATATCATGTTCACCATTTTGACTTGGGGGGAATTTCTTATGTCCCCTTGTGTTCGGTGGACGGGGCTCCTCGTCATCGTCCTCACTTGGCGACCCCTTCCCTTTGTCCTCAGTATGTAACTTACTGGCCTGTTTAAAGACCCAATAGCTTCTGTTGGTATGATTGGCAGGTTTATGGGCGGTGTCGTGGATTTGACATAGTCGATCAAGGATTCGGTCCAAGCTGGATGAGCCCGAATTGTTTCTTTTAAATGGCTTCTTCCGCTGAACGGGCTTGGAGCCGCTGAATCTGGCGTTAACCGTCGTGTCATCGGTATTATCACCGTTGTTCCGACACTTGTGCCTGTTGCGTCGGGGCTTGCCGTTGCTATTTCTGGCTTCAGAAGTGCCAGGCTCGCTTGCATTGTTGCTGCTACGGGCTAGCAAACTATCTTCGCCCGTGCAAAAGCGGGTCATAAGTGTCGTGAGGGCTGCCATGGACTTCGGTTTTTCTTAGCCAAGGTGCCGGGCGAGCCATTCGTCATGAATGCTATGCTTAAAGGCCGCTAGGGCTTCGGCATCCAGATAGTCGATGATCTGGTTCTTTTTAATTAGGAACCTAGTCCAGAATTTCCTGGCTCACTCTCTGGGCTATTGAACTATGTGACTTAAGTCATCGGCGTCCGGAGGTCGGATGTATGTACCCTAGAAGTTGTCGCGGAAGGCATCCTCCAGGTCCTCCCAGCTGCCAATGGAGTTTTCTGGCAGGCTGTTTAACCAGTGCCAAGCTGGTCCCTTGAGTTTTAGCGGGAGGTATTTGATGGCGTGAAGATCATCACCGCGGGCCATATGAATATGGAGGAGAAAGTCCTCAATCCATACTGCGGGATCTATTGTTCCATCATATGATTCAATATTCACGGGTTTAAACCATTCTAGGAATTCATGTTCCATTACTTCATCAGTGAAGCAGAGGGGGTGTGTCGCGCCTCTATAGCGGGCCACGTCGTGATGTAGCTCAGATGGAGTCTGTCTGCGGTTTTCGGCCCGCACGTGGTTATGGCTGTCGTGCCCGGCTAGATAGCCGCCCTGGCGCGTCGGAGCATGCCCTCGCGATCCATAGATCGAGCTGGTCTGGCCCGCTTTGTTTTCCAAATCCTGCCGCATGTCGTAAGTGTATTTTGAGCTGTTGTCTCTCTACCTTTACGGCGAGGTAGTATGAGCTGGTATTCGGCTTGAGATGTCGTTTTGTCACGGTCACGTGGTGGTCGGTCGGCTGCGTTACGCGCCGATGGTACGGGCACCAGCGCCTCATCATCGAATTGAGGTAGCAGCTTACGCTTCAGGTAACTCTTGGTTGGGCGCTCGAGGCCATATTCCTCGACTACTAGGACGTTAGTCCATCTGACGATGAGAAGATCCTGGTCAGCTTGAAGCTGCTGCTGCTTCTTTTCCAGGCTCCTTGCAGTGGCTATTAGCCGACGCCTAAGCGTTCCTGCTCAAGGGGTTCGTCAGGCACGATAAAGTCTTCATCGCCGAGGCTCACCTCCTCCTCGGAGAGTGGAAGATAATTACTATCCTCTGAGTCTTCGTTTATAGCCTGTTCCTCAGGGCTAATTTGTCCATATTTCCGATCGTCTTGTTCGAAGGCTGGCTCGACGGGATCTTCTTGGTCTTGGGCGTCGTCCATTGATGTTTCTGGTGTCGGTATTGTTGTCTTTTTCACGGCGTGATTTCGAGCGGTGTCGCTGACATCGGCGCTTTGCTTGTATCTCAGGAGGTGTATCCTCAACTGGATTTTTCTCGTTATCGCCGTTACCCTCTTTGGGTGTATCTACCATGTACACGTCATACGAAGGGGTGGCCGTCCAGCATCCGGTAAACGGCGGGTTTTGGGCCTGCTCTTCTCCAGCATCGTCATCCATACCATCGATGTCTTCGGAGCCGTAATTGAGCATGTCGGTTAAGTCCTCGACAATGGCAATGAAGTGGGTGGTGGGTGGGACGTAAAATTCCCCGCTCTCAACCCCTAGTCCGGGCTGGTAGTTTGGACGTTGCCCCTCTGTAATGACGAGGGATCGCATTAAGTCCAGAGCCTCGCTTAGAGGTGAGGTTCAACCAGGGAGAAGGGAGGAAACTCTTTGTCCGAGCTCACATGATGCTGACTCCAAGGGTTCAGGGTCAGTGTTCAGAGAAGAGTTCGGCTTCATGATGATTGCCGGTGATGCTGCTTCCTCCGACTTCCCGTTGTCGGTGTCAAAACCAGCGGATCTCGGGTAGGGGGTCCCGAACTGTGCATCTAGGATTGATGGTAATAGGAGACGGGGACACAATGTTTACCCAGGTTCGGGCCCTCTCTATGGAGGTAATACCCTACTTCCTGCTTGATTGATCTTTGATGAATATGAGTATTACAATAGTTTATCTACCATGAGATCGTAATGGCTAAACCCTAGAAGTCTAGTTTGGCTACGATTATTCGAGGGTATATATGGGTCTAGCCCTCCGGTTTATATAGACACGGGAGCGATCTAGGGTTATAAAAGGTCGGTTACAAAAAAAGGAATATTCATATTTGATCACCAAGCTTGCCTTCCATGCCAAGGACAGTCCCATCCGGACACAGGTAGAGTCTTCGGTCTTCGTATCTTCACGGCCCATCAGACCGGCCCTTATCCAATAGGCCGGACGCTCCAGGTCCCCTTAGTCCAGGACTTCCTCAGTGTCCCCCGAACTAGACTTCAATGATGAGGTGTTCGATATACAGATAGTCTTCGGTATTGCAAGGCGGGTTCTTCCTCATATGACTTTTAAAGCGGTGTATTCGGTTGTCCACTTAATGTCGCACCCCTCGACTTCCGCGCCTTCCTGACTTCAGCTTCCACATGTTGAGCTTAAACAAGAGGTCAGAGTATTTTTACATATACCACCCAGACCGTACCAGAAAGGTGCCTATTTAAAGAGAATAGATCTCAGATCCTCCTCCAAATCCACGGTAGAGATCCTTGGAGCTTGCGGAGCAGAACCACCCTGACATGGCCAGTGCTCCCAGTTCTTCCTCTCGCCTTACAACTCCGAAAAGGGGAACTAGGAGAGATGATTAGTTTCTCACAGTCAGCTAGTGAAG